>NC_090647.1:525662368-525937368 GCF_040937935.1 Hyperolius riggenbachi
GTGTCATACATGTTTTTACCTTACTAAGCAAATTTTTGAGAGAGGTCGACTATAACCCTTCCTGACTCTAATAATCCCGAACACTGAAGGCCCATTCACACTAGAGCGTTTTGGCGCGATTTCGGCAAAACGCTCAAACGCTAGTGCTTTTTAAAAGCGCTAGTGTAATGAAACCCTTTGGGCCCATCCTACTGCGTAGCCTGCACCATTTTCAGGTGATTTCCCGGCGATTGCGTTTCAGTGCTATAGAAGCGCTAAACGTGATCGGTGAAAAATCGCCGCAGTGCTCAGTGATTTTTCCGCATTAAATCGCTGAAAAAACACTCCTGCAAAACGCCAGCAAAAATCGCCGGCGTTTTGTGTTTCTAAGTGTGAATGGGCCCTAAAAACCCAATTGTGGGCTCTCAAAAATATGGGACCCCCACTCACCAAATCTGCCCCCATACTCAGCTACAAGGGTCCTCAACTTCAAGGGTGATGACACCTTCTCTAAGATGCTCCAATATTAGTTTCCTCTCTCCAAACGCTGCAAGGATTATTTAAATCATTGTCGAGTAGATTATCCCTTTCCTCCCAACCCATCCCCCCCCCGTTGATTATATAATAAAATTACAGCTAAGTACCCATGGCCAGATGGATTGGAGATCTCAGCTAACAAACGATCATTCCCCGATCCATCCGGCCGAATCTGCAAGCTTCAGTTATTCTTTCGGACACATGATGCTTTAAACGTTTTATGTAAATAGTAAATTCCTCTGAATAACAATGGGGTTGCTTCACTAAGCTGCGCCTTCATGACAGCAGCGAGTGGTAATAATACACAGCGCACGCCATAGCGGGCGCTGCTAAATTACATTATGCTACAATAATTGAATAACAGATTCCTGCACTTTGATTGGCCCAATAGGCCAACTGTACTGAGCCAATCAAAGTGCAGGAATCTTGTCCTTTGAAGACACTAGACCCGCCGGGCTCAGGGTGGGTTCGGTGGATCGCTCATTAAGTTTAATGAAGTGCCTGTTAAATTACTGTAGTATAACGTAATTCAGCAGCGCACGCTACGCATAGCGTGCGCTGGAGATTATATCACTCGCTTCTGTCACTGTAGCAGCGCAGCTTAGTGAATAAACCCCAATGGGCTTGATTCACTAACCGGCGCTAAGTGTTAGTGTGCGCAAACCACGGCGTTAGGTGGTTTGCGCCCACACATTTGATACAGCCCCGCTCACTGCGCGCGCAGCACGGGTAATAGTGCATGGTGCTGCCCCTTAAAAGTCGCACCCGGTGCGACGAAAGTGATGCGCCGCTTCGGGGGCAACCGGCTACGCCATTTTTGTCGCACTAGGTGCAACTTTTCAGGGGCAGCGGGTGCAACGTTATCGTCGCACCACGCACTAATATAGGCGCAAACCTACTTTGCGCGCACTAGCGGCCAAAAATGACTTTTCACACCGGCGCTAACACTTAGCGCCGGTTACTGAATGAAGCCCTTTATGTGCTATAAATGCTCTCTATGTGAGGTGAGATAACTAGAGAGAGAAACACATTGGCTGTGTGTTCCCTGCCTCAGCGCGGATGCAGGTCCGTCTATCTATCCAGGGGGCTTATGGGTAAGGAACATTTTATCCTTTAATTCCACTGCAAATGTAGCTCAGGTCAGGCGCTTGGACACGAGGTGAGATTGGAAAGCAACAATACTTATTAAAGTTATGGGAAAGAGAGAAATAAGGAGGGAAAGGTTACCGAGAAGGAGCAGGAATGGGCGGACAGAGCGCTGAGGGGGAGAGCCGTCTGTTCCGCTGGTAAAAATCCCAATCTTATGACTTGTTTGGTATATTATACTGAGATTGCTGGATGTGTGAAAATCTCCTCACAGTGAGGAAGCTTTTAATGGAACGGAATGGGAGGGGAGTGTGAAAGTAATGGAGCTAATGAATGCACGCTCCTAACGCACTGCGCCACAGCGAAGCATGATTAATAATGAATGGTTGCACAATGCTTCCTACGTTCTCTTCCCTCTGCAGGCCTTTTATTTTCTAATGACATAAAAAATGGTAAAACACCTATCGTGCAAGCGTCTATTGCAGGGCCAGATTTACCATAAGGCAATGTAGGCACGTGCCTACAGGCGCCTGATGATGGAAAGGCGGTTCACTCTCCTCCCAGAGTGCCTCCCTCCCTCCTTCCCTATGCAGAGTCCTGAGCGAAGTGTAAATGAGAGGTTACTCACCCGGCTTTCTGCATTCCACTGTCCAGATCTCCCTTCAGTCGGCAGCACTTCTAGCTACTTAGCATTAGGTAGCCAGAGCCATCCTTAGTATTAAGGGGCATCTGTAGCTACCTATGAATCAGGCAAGGGAAGTAAGGGAGAAGTGACAGCTGGGACATCCAGCACACTTGTGGTGAAGTTCGGCGGGGGTTTGTAGGTTCATGGAGTGTGAAGTCTAAGGTGCCAGGACATCTGTGCCTATAGTCTCCTATGAGGTAATAATCAGAGGATCCATTTACACTTGATATTTAACTGGTTCCGGACTGACACAGTGTGAATTTACATCCAGTACCACTGGTACTACATGGAATTTACGTGGTACTGCGGCTTTGACTGGACGTAGATTCAACCTCCTAATGAATCGCACGTCCCTGCCATCACCGCCAATCTCGCTGCTCTGCACCGGCCGCAATTCGCTCGCTTTGCCTCCTGTAAGCAAGTCAAGAGCCGCTTTCATTGGCTCATGACCACGTCATCACAGAGAGCCAATCACATTGGCTCACATTGATGGAGAGAGTCAGGAGCCAATGAAAGGAGCTCCTGACCGACTGACAGCACTCTGCCGTCACAGAGACAGCAGAAAGAGAAGCCTGCCGGAGATGAGACAGCGTCGTGACCGGCGAGAGCGGCGATTCGTCGGGAGGCGGCGTTTTACCGTACCGTAGCAATCTCTGGTCCTTAAGGGGGCAGAGACGCGTACGTACAAAAAGGGCGCCCGGACAAAAAGGGCGCGGGGTGTAAACTCTAAATAATAATTAATCATTAATAGGGTTTATAAAAATAGTGTGCTATATTTCGTTTACAAATAAGGTTTAACAAAATTATAAATCATTAAATAATGTTTATGAAGTCGGAAATTGTGAAAACGTTAATCTTCCCTGTTTCTAAAGTTAAACTTATAATTACGTTTATGAAAAAAACAATAATATATGTTTAATTGTTATAATTCTATATTATTGTGAATAACCTTCATTTACGGTTTGTTCTTATAATAAAATCTGAAAATATTATTTATAACGATGATATAAATATAACTACGTTCGTAATAAGTGTTGTAAAACATTAGTAATTATTACTAAAATTTTACTAAAACTATACCTAAGCCTACTCTTACACAGAACCCTCCCTGTACCTATCCCTAACCCCTAGACCCCCCTGTTGGTGCCTAAACCTAAGACCCCCCTGTTGGTGCCTAAACCTAAGACCCCCCTGTTGGTGCCTAAACCTAAGATCCCCCTGTTGGTGCCTAAACCTAAGACCCCCCTGTTGGTGCCTAAACCTAAGACCCCCCTGTTGGTGCCTAAACCTAAGACCCCCCTGTTGGTGCCTAAACCTAAGACCCCCCTGTTGGTGCCTAAACCTAAGACCCCCCTGTTGGTGCCTAAACCTAAGACCCCCCCTGTTGGTGCCTAAGTAACCCTCCCTGTACCTACCCCTAACCCCTAGACCCCCCTGTTGGTGCCTAAACCTAAGACCCCCCTGGTGGTGCCTAAACCTAAGACCCCCCTGTTGGTGCCTAAACCTAAGACCCCCCTGTTGGTGCCTAAACCTAAGACCCCCCTGTTGGTGCCTAAACCTAAGACCCCCCTGTTGGTGCCTAAACCTAAGACCCCCCCTGTTGGTGCCTAAGTAACCCTCCCTGTACCTACCCCTAACCCCTAGACCCCCCTGTTGGTGCCTAAACCTAAGACCCCTCTGGTGGTGCCTAAACCTAAGACCCCCCTTTATTATGTGGATAATAATGTTTTACTAATTGTGGATGCAAAAAATATTTTGCAATTTACGTTACGTACTGATCGCTTTATTTTGTGAATAATAATGTTTTACAAACAGTAAGGGATAAAACTTTAAATAATGTTTTAATTAGTTAAATAAGATAAATATGTTTAGTATTTTTATAAACGTTATTCGGCACGGGTGCATTTTATAAACGTAAATCACCACAAGCACACTTATAAATCATCAAAAATCTCCTGGCGCCGTTTGTAAACGTTATTTATGTCCTGCGCCCTTTTTTCCTGCTCGGCGCCCATTAAACGCTATTTATTATGAGAGTGAATGGCGGCGCCCTTTTTGTCCACTAGCGGCATGCGCCCTTTTTTCCCGCTTCTGGCAGAGACTGCTGGTACGGAAGTGGTTAAAGAGAATCTGTTATAGAAAAAAACTGCCCCTGGGGGTACTAGCCCGAAAATATTAGAAGAAACAGAGGAAGCAGGCATGTACAGTGAGCTGTTCCGATGCCCACTCAGGAGAAAAATATGTTACATATGGGCCCCTGTAGTTTTTAAGAAAATCAGTTTGAAAAAACTCAATGAACAAATGGTTTTTAAACCAGTAAATGACGATTTACTGTAATAAACTGAGGGCACAGGAGAACAGGTGGCAGTGTGTGTGTGTGTGGGGGGGGGGGAGGCAAAGTGGCACAGAAGAGGACACTGGAGGCACAAGAGAACAGAGGTGACACAGAGGCGGACACTGAAGGCGCGGGGGAACAGAGGTGACACAGAGGGGGACACTGGAGGCACAGGGGAACAGAGGTGACACAGAGGCGGACACTGAAGGCATGGGGGAACAGAGGTGACACAGAGGGGGACACTGGAGTCACAGGGGAACAGAGGTGACACAGAGGGGGACACTGGAGGCACAAGAGAACAGAGGTGACACAGAGGCGGACACTGAAGGCGCGGGGGAACAGAGGTGACACAGAGGGGGACACTGGAGGCACAGGGGAACAGAGGTGACACAGAGGCGGACACTGAAGGCATGGGGGAACAGAGGTGACACAGAGGGGGACACTGGAGTCACAGGGGAACAGAGGTGACACAGAGGCGGACACTGAAGGCACAGGGGAACAGAGGTGACACAGAGGGGGGCACTGGAGTCACGGGAGATGGTAAGTGACACAGAGGCGGACACTGAAGGCATGGGGGAACAGAGGTGACACAGAGGGGGACGCTGAAGGCACAGGAGATGGTAAGTGACACAGAGGAGGACACTGGAGGCACAAGAGAACAGAGGTGTCACAGAGGAGGACACTGGAGGCACAAAAGAACAGAGGTGACACAGAGGCAGACGCTGAAGGCGCAGGTGAAGAGAGGTGACACAGAGGGGTACACTGGAGTCAAGGGGGAACGTAAGTGACACAGAGGGAGACACTGGAGACAAGGAGGAACAGAGGTGACAAAGAAGGGGACACTGTAGACACGGGTGAACAGAGGTGACTGAAAGGTGAGCATTGGAGGCACAGGGGAAACAGAGGTGGCACAGAGGAGGATACTGGAGGCACAAGAGAACAGAGGTGACACAGAGGTGGATGCTGAAGGTGCGGGGGAACAGAGGTGACACAGAGGGGGACATTGGAGTCATGGGGGAACATAAGTGACACAGAGGGAGACACTGGAGACAAGGAGGAACAGAGGTGACAAACAAGGGGACACTGGAGACACGGGTGAACAGAGGTGACTGAAAGGTAAGCATTGGAGGCACAGGGGAAACAGAGGTGACACAGAGGGTGACACTGAAGGCACAGTTAAGGCACACGGTACAGAGATGGTATTTCGACTTAAGTACAGATTTTGGTTAAGAATGAACCTAAAGTCCCTATCTCGTTTGTTAACCAAGAACTACCTGTATTCCAAGTGCTGCAATGATGTCAGGCATGTACGCACCAATCTACCATTCAGCAACCCAACAATATTGCGCTATTACCCCGGGAGTGTTTTAAGAGATCTGTCACGTAATAGCTGCCAACGTCCTAAAAAATGTGTTTGTTAGATTTCTTTTTTTCCAATATTTTCTGCTGTTCTCCAGCTCAGGGGAACCCAGCCAACCCCAATGCTTTATCATCAGAAGAAAAACGTTATTAATGCAGCTGCAGGTTGGTTCTTTTGTCTTCATTCAATAAAGCTGTGTAAACACAGTGAAGTGATTGATGTACTGTATTCTTCATACAGGGCCTGGGCGCTAACAGCTAACAGACCTTTACGCCGAGCGCGGCAATTACATGTGACCTTCCACTCATCAGCACAACCTTTCCATTTGTTTTCAAAATTGATCTGCATTTAGATTTTTATCCCTCGCGGAGAAAAGATATGAGAGTGGTGAACTCTGCCCTTTCAATGGTCACTTATTACAGCGAGGAAGCCTTAGAGAGCTGAATAAAGGACATCCATACTGGATGAAAAGGCATTCGGAGAGAACTAAGCCTGTTTCCTCTTTCTATAGAGGGAAGATTGTGTAACACCAAATAAATGTGGTAAGTCAGCCCAGGGCCATAACACACTCCTCTCGGGCCCCAAGTGAAGTTGTCATGGGCACTCCTTCCCCCCCCCCAGCTACAAACACCCCCCCTGCAGAGTAAGTGCCATGAAGCAGTGTAATAATTGCCTAGCATTGCGCCCAGGGCCAGATTTGTGAAAAGGCTACAAAGGACGGGCCTTAGGTGGCTGTAGCCAGGGGCGTAACAATAGACCCTGCAAGGGATGCAGCAGCAGGGGGGCCCAGAAGCAACAGGGGGCCCCATCCTGGGAGACTGACAACTAAGGGCAAGGAGAGAAAAAACTTTCTGCTCTGCACAATTGTTCTAATGACTGCATCTGCTCAGCCACTGATAAGGAATCATACAAAGTTTTGCAAAGATTTGTAGACAGTCCCTATTCAGTGTTCAGCAAGCTCTTCTGTACAACGTCTAGCCCCCAACCTCTCTACCCCTCCACGAGTGCTCTGTTCTGGCTGGAGGGGGCCCCATGCAAAGCTTCGCAGGGGGGCCCAGTGATTTCTAGTTACGACCCTGGCTGTAGCCCAATGGGCCACCTGATGAAAGAGAGGTTGCTACACATGAAAGAGGAGGCTGAAAATGGTAAGGAACATATGAGGAAAAAACATAACAAAAGGGAAACTTAAAAGTATTTGCAAAAATAAAAAAATAAACTGACACCCAAGGGAGCTGTTTAGGAAAGAGAGGGAGTACAGTACATGGATGATACACATGGAGGAAGGGGCTGCACAACGAATGGGAGGGGTGCTGCTGCACATTAAAGAAGAGCCACAACATACTAGGCCTAGGGGCACAAAAAGTATAAATCTGGCCTTGGCTGCGCCAGATCTCCTCTCCTTCCCAGCAGCCACATGCTCTATGCTGCCCAGGTATGTCACGTGATCAGGAGCCAAGGGGTATGCAAGCATTAGTTATGATCGTTATCTGCTAATTAGAATTACACAAAATTTCACATAATTTTTTAAAATTACAACCTTATGTAATTATGATTGGGACATTCAATTGATTTTACGTAATCCATTCATATATTTGCGTAATTGCTTGCAACTTAATTCCAAATTTAGTAGTTAATAGGAAAGCCCCCATACATGCTCTCGTCCTCACAATTGCTACGTATGTTAAGGGGAATAATGGGAAGAAGTCAAATATTTTTATTTTTTTCAAAAAGACCTCGTCATTTTCGAGAAAATCAATTTTAAAAATGCAAAGGAAATTTTTTTATTTTAAACTCAGAAAAATCAGTTTAATTTTTTTTCATTGGCATGTTTAAAAACAATTATCTCAAAATAAGGTCTAAATAAGGTCTTTTAGAAAAACTATTTTAATTCTTGTTCACACTATACTGCGTAACATACGGCTTTGCTATTAACCGCTAAAATTGGTACAAAATTACATGAAAATTACATGAAAATGTGTGTACTGTGAACTTACAGTTCCTGATTACGTTCACACATGAAATGAATTAAGGTTTTTCCAAAATTTAGCATTATGATTTTGCAAATGTATGATTATGCAAAATGTGTGGTCTTAACTAGCAAGCATAGAGCGTGCAGCTGCTGAGGACAAGAGAAGCCCGGATGTAGCGCTGGGGCAAGTAAATGTTTCACTGCTCTGCTGCGCTTACCTTGCAGAAGAGGTAGGAGGGGTGGGCCCCATAGATCCCAGGCCCCCTTGCATGGGCTATTGTTGTGTCACTGAATCAGCCTATAGTAAGTTACTAATTTAACTCCCCTTTTCTTAGAATTTTACAGATACATACCAAAGTACTCTGACATTGAAGGAAAAGTTAAATGACTATGGACTTGATACATGAATGAACCGTGATAACTCAAATATCACACCTTATCAAAGATAACACACCTTATCAAAGTTAATATGCCTGATCAAAGTAGCATAGCGAGGGCTATGAACTTATGCCTGCTAATTGGCAATGGCACTCGTCCTGCCCTGAGCCCCTGAGGATTCGTAGCGCTCACTATGCTACTCTGATAAGGCATGGTAACTTTGATAAGGTGTGATATCTCTCATAAGGTGTGATATCTTTGATAACGTGTGATATCTTTGATAAGGTGTGATATTTGAGTTATCACGGTTTAGTGAATCAAGCCCTATATGTGAAATGTGGTCCAGTCCTAACTGTGAAGAGGAATTCCAGCCAAACCTCTATGAATTGGTGGTGCAAAGGAGGGTTAGAGCATCTCTTGGGTTTTTATAGCTTTCTGCATCACTGTTAAAGAGATTAGCCCTCACTTACTGTGCTTGGGGCTGTTAAAATGTAAGATAAAAAATGTAACCGCTGTCATCAGAACAGGAGATGAGGATTCATTTTCCAGTAGGGACACTTGTCTAAATGTCAAATATGCTGAGATTTCCCGTCCTGTTGGAGAGATTGGCTTCTGCTCCAGGAATTAAGGATAAATAAAGAAAAAAAAATCTGTTTTACAGCATTAGGAGCTGTATATGATTATCTGGGCGGCTAGTAGTGCTTGCAGCTAATGGATGATTTGGGCGGCCCAGAGGCGCTAATGCAACTATCGGCTATAAGATGCCAAAGGCAGAAAATTGGGCACATGATAATTATCATTTTGAAAATTGTAACATAAGTTTTGATTTTTTTTTTATCGTTTTAAAAATTAGAACGTTATAGTTTTTGACACTTTTAATGTTTAGTATTTGGAAATTATTCATCTTTTAAAGTTATCATTTTGAAATGTATCATTTTCGATATCATAAGGTTAGGAAGGGAGTTGTAGGGTTATGCGTCGGGAAGGAGGATTTTGGGGCTAGGCATCAAGAGGGGGGTTTAAGGGTAAGGCGTTAAGAAGGGGGTTTTAAGTTAGGTGGCAGGAAGGGGACCTTAGGGTTAGGCGTCAGGAAGTGGGAGAGGGGGTTTAGGGTTAGGTGTCAGGAATGGAGGGTTCTGGGTGAAGGTAGGGTTACGTTAAACTGTAGTAAAATATTGTTAATGTATACCGATATTTTATTATGATAATTTACGCTATTTTCACTTTAAAAACAAAGATTATTGGTAGATATTAACAGTAATTTTATGAACGAAAATGGGTGCCCATTTTTTCCTTGCACTCCCATTTCATGCCCCCGGTAGTGTAGGTGTTCGAATTTGGGTTATTAAAATTTGGTAACCCGAAAACACCCGTGGCTACTCTTCAACACCTAGAAATGTGGACAGGGTCTGGGGGACTTCACTTATTTGCGCTTCACATTGCGCTCACTGGAGATGCTTGGAGATCTCTGGGGGTGCCAGTGGTACATCAGACCTATTGCAGAAACCAAAATCCCAGCCTACCCCTGTACACTGACCGGTGACACAGACACACCTTTTAGGTATTTATACAGTATGGATAGAGGGCTGCATTCTTAGTCTTCGCTCCTCCTGGAGTAATTTGCCACAGTCTAATTCCGTAGACAGGGTGGTCCCCGAAGTGGAGTTGGATGGGTGAGTTGGCTTAGATTGCAGACCATAAAAGTAACAAAAAGCCTTTGGCATGCAGAAAGGAACGGAGAGAAACATGCAGAAATTAATAATAATAATAATAATATGGCAATGATAACAAAACAAGTGCAGGCAAACTGAACTAAAAGAAAGAAAATAAAACATAAGTGCAACTAAAAACATGAAAAGAAACAACACAAGCAAACAAAATATACTTAAATATAGGCAAGCTTGAATGTAGGTTGCTCAGTTCAAATACCCTGAAATAGGGAAGGACTGGGGATATTTAGCTTTGGGGACTAGTGATGTTAGCTACCAATACGTAGCTTCTTGTGTAATTCATAGCTACTCGCTTAACTTACCTACGCCTCCATCTATAGCCAATGGGTTCCATTTGCTGTCCACGTAATTCCACTGCTTTCTACTTCAAACCCGGAAGGAGGAAGTAGTGGTGTCAAGTGGACCGGCAGTGGAACACATCCGCTATAGGTGGTGGCATAGGTAAGTTAATCCCCCACCTCCCGTCGCGGTCAGTGCTATCTAATTTAAATTTTAACTACTAGTAGCTACGTACTCCTAGCTAACATCACTATTGGGGACTCTTGAGGCAAGAGCACAAGTAAGTATGGTCAAAAGCTGGTATAACCACATGTGACAAATGTACAGAAGTGGCCCTTATGCAATTAGCTTTTCTCCCGAGCTTTCTCACAGCAGATGTTTTCATATCAACAAGACATTTTCAGCTCCCAGCAAGGAAAAAAGAATACTCACTTTTTAGTACTTTTTTCAATTGTCAGGGGCTGAAAAGTTATTTTGTAGATCAAATTAAAAATGATCTCCTGTGAGAAAACTAAGGAGAAAAGTTAAATTAAAGTGAATAAGGGCCAGAGTGTCAAATTTCCAGTGTTCCTCTTGTGCGTTCACAGTGATTGAGTAGCATGCTGGGGTGCTGAAGGACAGGAGGTGCTGTAATGAGAGCTGGGTGGAGGAGCTGGCTATGGGTAGGGGTGACAAGTGCTGCCCCTAGACCAATGTGACCCTCGATGGAATTCCACATTGAGGCCCTACTTACACTTAATGCGTTGGATTGAGTTGCGTAATATTGAATCCCATTTTAGCAAATGGGATGTAATGCAATGCAACTCGACGCAACGGCAGGGATTGCCTAGTGGTGGATACACGTGCTTGCCAGCAACCGGACGAAAAAGCACTAACCTCCCACCAAGTGAAAATAACATACTCACCGAGTGTCCAGCCTTATCTTCCTGTAGCTCATAGCTGCTTTCCGAGGTCCTCCGTGTACAGCTACCGGCGTGTCACCTGACTCGCTTCGGGTCACCTGCTGTGCACGCACACCGGAAAGCTGCTAGGAGCTACAGGAAGGCTAGAATATGGCGCTGGACACTGGGTGAGTATTTTTGGCCCTCCAAAACCCCCAGCGAAACCTCAAAAAAATCATAAACCTCGCTATCCCCTCAGGCATGCCGGTTAGTTGAGACTTCCGGTTGCCTGAGTTTTGAATAATGGGGTCTCTGCTGTAATTAGGAAACAAGAACAGTGGTGCATTGTTATAGGTAAGAGAATGGTTCTGAAATATCAGGCAACTGGAGGGAACTACAATAATGAAGGGGGGGGGGGGGATACGGGACACTGAAATAACACGGGGGGGGGGGATATAAGGGGACACTGCAATAACATGGGTGGGGGCAGGTGATAGGGGACACTGCAATAACAGGTGACAATAATAATAAGAGGCAGTAGAGGAGGGGACCACAATACCACGGCAAGGATTGGCACTTATATTATAGGACAATGCTAAACATTTGAATAGGTGTTAATTTAAGAACCTCATAATTTGGTGTATTGTGAGGTTACATTTGATGGACATGTCTTTTTTCAGCCAAGATAACCAGGTAACTGTGTATTTTCCTTTCTGATCAAGCTCTCCATCCATGGGAAAAAGTTGGTGGGTTTTTTTAAGCCTAATTTGACCCTGTTGGAGGAACATACGGATTTGCTGTGAGGTGAGAAAGTGAGGATAACAGAGACAGTGAAAGCAGTAACCATAAATAAATAATAGAATAAAATGGAAGCAAAAACTAACTTCCTTTCACACAACCAAATACTAGAAAATTATGTTTCCTTGAAGCTGGACTTTACAAGTGGCTCCTACTTACAAACAGGTTCTGTTTCTGGAGATTGTAAGTTGAATTTGTTTGCAAGGTGAGTTCTGTGTTAAACGTCGTGAAACGTGTATAAATGATTTACTTTCACGCATCTCTGGATTTGGATATATAGCATAAACAATGTGCTTTGGTTGGTTTCGACGTTCTTGCTTTCGATGTGCTTTTAAAGTGTTTTCAACTACTTATAACCGTTTATACAACAATGTAACATTTAACAACCAAAATATGTGATAAAAAGCAGTAATGTATGTGGAGACAACTTTGTATGTATCTCTGAAAAGTTGTAACTCGATTTGTTTGTAAGTAGGGGGCTGTCTGTATATAACTATTTTAATAACTGCACTCAAGGCCAGATTTATACTATTTGTCCCCCTAGGCCAAGTATGTTGTGGTTCCCCTTGCTTGTGCCACAGCATCCCTCCTATTCCATGTGCAGCCGCCTCTTCCATGTGCAGCACCCCTCCCATTCCATGTGCAGCCCCCTCCTCCATGTGCAGCCCCCTCCTCCATGTGCAGCCCCCCTCCCATTCCATGTGCAGCCGCCTCTTCCATGTGCAGCCCCCCTCCCATTCCATGTGCAGCCCCCTCTTCCATGTGCAGCCCCCCTCCTACTCCATGTGCAGCCCCCTCTTCCATGTGCAGCACCCCTCCCATTCCATGTGCAGCCCCCTCTTCCGTGTGCAGCACCCCTCCCATTCCATGTTCAGCCCCCTCTTCTATGTGCAGCACCCCTCCCATTCCATGTGCAGCCCCCTCTTCCATGTGCAGCACCCCTCCCATTCCATGTGCAGTCCCCTCTTCTAAGTGCAGCACCCCTCCCATTCCATGTGCAGCCGGCCCGCCTCTTCCATGTGCAGCACCCCTCCCATTCCATGTGCAGCCCCCTCTTCCATGTGCAGCACCCCTCCCATTCCATGTGCAGCCCCCTCTTCCATGTGTATCATCCATGTACGGTAGCCCCTCTCTTTCATGAACAGCTCCCTTGGGCATCGGTTTCCGTTTTTCAAGTGTTGCTCCTCATTTTCAGCCTCCTCTTTCATTTTCAGGTGCCCTTTTGGGCTGCAGCCACCCAAGGCCCGGGCCTTTGTGGCCTTTACAGAAAACCAGCCCTGAGTGCACTGCTCCACATTTGCCTCTGTTTCACTACTACGCTATTTTTAGGCCTTGACTAACCTTTGATCTGGAACCAGGCCTGGTCCACCCATGATGCCAAGTGAGGCGACTTCCTCAGGTGGCAGAAGTCTGGGGAGAGCACCAGGCAGAAACAGGAAGTGAAGAGAGTGCCTGGCCAACCTATCCTGGGGCAACTGTACCTAGCTAACCTATACTGAGGGCACCTATACCTAAATTGTCGGGTGCTGTGCGATCATTCCAATTGGGGGGGGGGGAGGGTGCATCCTCACAAGTTTGCCTCAGGAACTGGCCCTATTTGGAACTAATCACTAATGCAGGTATTATTTTGAAAACTGCTCTAAAAGATAACAGGCTCAAGCCTGAGCAGAGACTGCAACAATTTAGTTTATTCGAGATCTAATTGAATGTAGGTGAAGATCCCTCTAAAACCCACCTCTGGAGCTGGTTTAGCGTGAAATAAAACCACGCTGGAAGTTCTTCTTTCAACTCATTGGCGGGCAGGTAAACATACCAGTGCATCATGGGAGGAATGGCCCAGCACCCATGGCAATTTGCAGCTACGTCCTTACCTGTTCTATATCACTGTTCTTCCGGGATTTGTAGATAAACTCTCCTATTGCTACAAAGACCGATAAGACGAGTCCCGCAGCCAGCACTATGAAGATCCCACCAATGTTCTCCACTCCTAAGGCGCTGGCTTCTTTGCTGTCCTCCTCCGGACAACCATTTCCACGCCACCACTTCTCCTTCATCATGTGTAATTTCCCCTCTTCCTGAAGCTGCAGAATGGCGATGGTGATTTTATCTCTGTACGGAGAGCCTGTGAGAAAAGCGTGGTAATGATAGATTGAGCCATTTCAAAGCAATCGAAAACAAGCACACGGGCAATAGTTTCATTTAACTCTAGTCTGCATATCTGAAGGGAACCTACACTTTCATTAAAATACTGATGTAACACATATCAGTGTTATATAAACCATTTTGTACTTGAATGTTACTATAAATTACCTTTCCATTTTACGTGCCACTTGGCATCATTCTTCGCATCAGTATCAGGTGTGCATGCGCCTAGCCAATGTGCATCTGTGCCACACATGTGATGGTAAAAGGCGCTCACACCCGCAACTGCTTCTGATTTAGGCACTTATTATTGGCCAGAGAAAACGGGCCAGTACCTGTGAAACTTGTTTTCTTTTGGTCCATCATTAGAATTATTTCTACCCATGTGGTTTGTTCATTGGTGGAGGTAAGATCTAATTACGCCTATACTTTATGATTTTCAGATGAGATATTTTTGGGCGCCTCCTACAAGTTTTCCCAGTTATTCTTTAACCTTTCGGGGGAGTGTTTTGTACACCACGTGTCGAGTTACCTAAGGTGAGCGACAAACCAGCACCTGCCTAGCGGATCCGGGATACCGAGTATATTCTACTGCTCTACTCATACCCATGTTACCTAAGGACACTGCACCATTCGGCTCCTGGTCCCTCTCGTATTAGAATCTTGGTAACTTGGATCTACAACCACCAAAAGTCATCCCACATCTTCATCTGATGTGCATGCACAGATAGACAGTCCAAGATGATTATAGACCCACACTCATACCTCCATACATACCTTCAACAGCTGCTATATCTGAGGAGTGCACTGCAAATTAACCAATCTACAAAGACGTAGGAAGGTTTCGGTGATCCTTGTAGTAACCTCATACACAAGAAAAAGTGTGAAAAGAGAGACCAGGAGCCCAATGGTGCAGAATCGTTAATAAGTAAATATCCAGCTATACTCACAAATGTGGGTTGCAGATCCCAGCAACCACTGTGTAAGCTGATGGGAAATTAACTATCCCTGCTCGGTTTTCCAGGTCCTGCTGGAAGCTGGATGGTCGCTCTCCTGAGTCTGTAGATTGTGGGGAAAAAACCTATTATCTAAACAGGAGGTTTAGCTAAATCAGATCAGAGGAACCCATATTCTAATCACTTTGCTACAGGGCGCTGTGGATTGACCTGAGGAAGCAGGCTAGTACCCGTGAAACGCTTTGTCTATTTTTGTGTTATGAAAAAATACTTTGGGGGTGTTGTCTTCAGGAGTGGTTAAAAACTACCCCCCATTTTAATGTAAGCATTAGAAGTTTATATGTTTTTATACTTGGGCGCCTCCATCCTCACGAGTAATCCACAAGTAATCCAGAGCTAAAATACTTCAACTATTGCACTTTTTTATCTATCCCCTGCAGTCAGAAGTTGGTCTCTGCAGGAACACATTCAGTGAGGGTTACCCTATAATCTGACAAGGGTTCAACACAGGTTAAACTGTCACTTGCATACCTGAAGGTTAACTGTTTCAGGCATTAAAAAAAAAAGGAACACACCCTAGTTATTAATATTTTAGGCACTGTAATTACACATTTATCTCATCATGTCACCTTGGGTATACTTTCATCTCATGAATTATCTCTCCCTAGTTCAAGTGAGAAGACACTAAAACAAAATAATCTACAAGTTACGTTTTTTGAATCAACCCCCCGTCCTCATCCCCGTCTCACCCTTTCGTCTTCCTACAATCTGTAGAAATGAATACAACGAAGGGGTTAAAGTTTCCCAATCAGTAGCTGATACCCCCTTTCCTACAAGAAAGCTTTACCTTTTCTAAAATAGATCATCTGAGCGGTCTATATAGGCTGACATGAACCTTGTTGCATTGTGGGAAATAACAACTGTTTCCAACTGCCAAGCACGCAGTATCTCCCTCTGTGCATAGAACTTTCAGTAACGAACATTCCGTACAGATTACCTAGCAGAACTAAAGATGTCACCGCCAGTGATACATTTCAGAATGTAAATCAGGGAGAGGAAAGATTATACAATGGGCACACACTGACTAAATAATTTAAAGTAAATATAAAAAAAATAAATTACTCATTATCTTATTTTCACTTCTATAGTTCCCTTTTAAAGGGTCCCTGAGCAGACTGCGTGGGTATACATTTAGGCATACCCACGAATACTTGGTAATACCCCCTCACTTACCGCCCATGATGGAGCTTTCTGCCCCCTGGTCCGGCTGGTGTAAATTGCATTGGGGCCGGCGACTCTCAGCAAAGTTGCGTCGTGACCCCGGAAGCTCCTCTCATTTACTGAGCACAATGACGTGCTGCTCGTGCACCGGTATGTAGTGGTGTAGCTAAGGAGCTGTGGGCCCGGTGCAAGTTTTACATGCCCCCCCCCCCCCAAGCACTCTATACATAACAATTGATATGGCGCACTAAAACCTGCCAAGGACAATCACAGTATCAGAGGTGCAAGAAGGGGATGGGGAACAGTGTGTTAAGGATTACTACTATTCAAAGCATCACTAGAAGTGATTATTACAAGCACAGGACCAATAGAGAGCTAATATTGTGATAGAGGGTGGACCCTTCGGGGCCCCTCTGGCCCAAGAGCCCCGATGCGGTCGCTACCTCTGCACCCCCTGTTGCTAGGCCACTGCAGGTAGGATGAGAGCAGGATGGTGGGAGAATAGGAGGAGGAAGCTGGAGCCTGCACAGACAGCATGATCTGACTTCCGCTTTTGGGGTTACTTTGCTGAGAGTTGCCGGCCCCAAAGCAATTTACACTGGCCGGAAGGATGGGGAGTTGGTGGGAGAAAGTTTTACTTTACAAGCAGTAAGTGAGGGGTTATTACCAAGTATTCATGGGTATGCTTAACAATTTCAGCCTGCAGGGATTTTTCACCTTATGCATCAGAGCAATTTTTACCTCCCATTCATTTGCTAATAACTTTATCACTACTTATCACAATTTATTGATCTATATCTTGTTTTTTCCGCCACTAACTAGGCTTTCTTTGGGTGGTATATTTTGCTAAGAATTATTTTTTTATAAATGCATTTTAACAGGATTAATAAGAAAAAACTGGAAAAATGCATTATTTCTCAGTTTTCGGCCATTATAGCTTTAAAATAATCCACGCTACCATAATTAAAACCTATGTATTTTATTTTATAGTAGCAAATATATCGGCGCCAAGGGACAATGGAACCGCCGCTGAGAAGAACAATGTCCAAAAGTTCAGAAGTCAGGCATACATCAAAGGTCAGCGCAGGTTTAGAAAGTCATTGTATGTAGGGAATGGTAAATTCTTCACCACAATATATCAAATGCTCAGAGGTAGGTATCCGCCAAACATCAAAACTAGAAAAGGCTTACCAGCTCCCAACAACCCACATTATAAGGTTGTGAAATGGCTCATGTCACAGATAACGTCCAGGGAACATCAGACGTCGTGAAGATCCAGTGGACATCCGTGTGGAGGTAAAGTTTCAGGAATTTATATAGGAAAACAAAAACGGCAATATCTAAGCGTAACCCGTTTATTTAGATAAAATTTATTTAAAAGGCAGTAGACATAAAAACGATAACTCACATACGGGGCCCATAAACAGGGAACCCCAGAAGATTAGCGCGCATGTAATGGTCAATCGAAGATCAATAGACAATGGTGCCGCCTGTTACCTTCCCGACCGGTTTCGCAGTCTTGCGTCATCAGGGGAGAAAACTTTTTTTTTTCTCCCCTGATGATGCAAGACTGCGAAACCGGTCGGGAAGGTAACAGGCGGCACCATTGTCTATTGATCTTCGATTGACCATTACATGCGCGCTAATCTTCTGGGGTTCCCTGTTTATGGGCCCCGTATGTGAGTTATCGTTTTTATGTCTACTGCCTTTTAAAGAAATTTTATCTAAATAAACGGGTTACGCTTAGATATTGCCGTTTTTGTTTTCCTATATAAATTCCTGAAACTTTACCTCCACACGGATGTCCACTGGATCTTCACGACGTCTGATGTTCCCTGGACGTTATCTGTGACATGAGCCATTTCACAACCTTATAATGTGGGTTGTTGGGAGCTGGTAAGTCTTTTCTAGTTTTGATGTTTGGCGGATACCTACCTCTGAGCATTTGATATATTGTGGTGAAGAATTTACCATTCCCTACATACAATGACTTTCTAAACCTGCGCTGACCTTTGATGTATGTATTTTATTTGCCCATTGATCTTGGTTATGACACCATTTAAATCTTGTCCCTATCACAATGTATGGCGCCAATATTTTATTTGGAAATAAAGGTGCATTTTTTCCGTTTTGCGTCCATCACTATTTACAAGCTTATAATTTAAAAAATGTTCGTAGTATACCCCCCTTCAAATGCATATTTAAAAAGTTCAGACCCTTAGGTAACTATTTATGTCTTTTTTTTTATTGTAATTTTTTTCTTTTTCCATTAAAACATTTTATTTGGGTAATATTTTGGTGTGGGAAATAAACAGTTAATTTTTGTTATTATATGTGTAAATTGTAATGTAAAAAATATGTAGATGTAGTTTTACTATTTGGCCACAAGAAGTTTTTCTTCCCTCCTTGTGCTTCTCGCTAAGTGGAAGCACAAGGGGGATGCGGAAATTTTTATGTACAGAAAGACTAAAGCCTCTAGTAAGAGCGCTTCGGTTTCTCTGCTGGGGACACGGATCAGTGATCGGGAACCATGTTCCTGTTCACTGATCCCAGGGCTACCGGGGGACACCACGGGGGCGTGCCTGCGATCGCGCGCGGGAGCGTGCCGAAGCGCGGCACCGCAGCAGAGCAGCCGCCCGGACGTGAGCTGCACGTCCAGGCGGCAGAAATAGTTAAAGTATACCAGAGACTATTAACAATAAACTTTTTAAACACACCTGGGGCTTCCTCCATCCCCAGGTATGTATAAAACTTTTATTGTTAATCATCTCTGGTTTCCTTTAAATGCATACCCACGCCGTTTGCTCAGGGTCCCTTTCAATATCTGTGTATTTGGATTACTTGCCACAGATCCACTTTATAAACGATACGGCTTCTTAGATAATGAGCTGTGTTAAATTAGATATTTTTATTTGTGTTTATCTGGGTGCCATCTTTGCCAAGATTAAGTAACGTAATATTTGCTCCGTTAATGTAAGATGAAATGTAATAAATACAAACCAGCTGAATTAATGTAACAAGAAAACATTTCAGTCCCGAGAAAAAACCGTGAGGATTAATTAATTTTTTTCTCTCCTCTCCAAGTTTTGGCCGCGCCATCAATCTCTCCCCGTTGCCCTTTATTTTTACTTCATCCGAGCACAAAAATATATTTGTCTTTGTACGCTTGTCACCAGTATTAGCATTTTTCAACAACAGTTCCCGGAAACAGGGTATTAAAAAACAAGAGCATAATTTATACATTTGTAAAATTACTTTTCTGGTGAGGGAAGGACGTTTTTTTATTTCCTAAGCAAAGTTTATGGCTGGAAACATAAAGATTTTGTCAAAAGTGACAGTCAGAATTTATGGACGATGCTAGGACTGCAGCCTGAGTGAAATGTCATTTACTTGTAGTCAAATGATAGAAACACAAGCCAGAAAAAAGCAGCGTGTCAAAGTTGCTCGGGTGCAAAATGCAATACTTACCTAAAGAGACAGAAGATTCAGGATTCTATTGAGGCTTCTCTCGGTGCTCTGATGCCCCCATTGCTGAGCGTGGTCCCGCCGAAGATTAGACAAGGCATTATCGCCAATCATATGAGGGCCGAACACCTCCTCTTCCTTCAGCGTGGCCGCGCAGTAGCTGCGCAAGCATGCCAGTACATGTTCTCATATGCAATTTCTTGATCTCTTATGCCACCATCACCATGGACACCCAACAGTAAACAGACTCACCAGATGTATTGGCCACTGCTAGACTGGCCAACCATGCACAAATCCAGGAGCCTCAGTACTTCAGGATCCTGGTACCGCTGTGATGCTGTCCGTTTAGACCACCATCATCCTCCCCATAATCCATGCAATGTACCTCAAAGAAATAGCCTCCATAGCGTAACTCCGTAAAAAACTTAAAACTTTAATTATAAAATTGCACTCACATGCTCCAGATTGTATTGCACATATAGAGTTTTACGGGCTCTCCCCCATTGCCGGGCAGGGCACAGCTTGTGTTGGGTCCTCCTGTTCCCCCTCCACTCAGCTTGCAGACACCACCGCCTCCACCGGCCGTTCACTTCCTGGTATGTCCAATCTCCCGCCCGATCGATTTCGTCACTCCCTCGTGACTCCTCAGGTGCCGATCGGGAAATCGATCGGGCGGGAGGTTGGACATACCAGGAAGCTTACAGCCGGTGGAGGCGGTGGTGTCTGCAAGCTGAGTGGAGGGGGAACAGGAGGACCCAACACAAGCAGTGCCCTGCCCGGCAATGGGGGAGAGCCCGTAAAACTCTATATGTGCAATACAATCTGGAGCATGTGAGTGCAATTTTATAATTAAAGTTTTAAGTTTTTTACGGAGTTACGCTATGGAGGCTATTTCTTTGAGGTACATTGCATGGATTATAGGGATGATGGTGGTGGTCTAAACGGACAGCATCACAGCGGTACCAGGATCCTGAAGTACTGAGGCTCCTGGATTTGTGCATGGTTGGCCAGTCTAGCAGTGGCCAATACATCTGGTGAGTCTGTTTACTGTTGGGTGTCCATGGTGATGGTGGCATAAGAGATCAAGAAATTGCATATGAGAACAGCATTGAGAACTCCTGAATGGTGTTTATGTGAACTTTTATATGAGATGGGATGTGCGCTTAAAGGAATACGGTAGGGTAGGGGGTCGGGGGAAAATGAGTTGAAGTTACCCGGGGCTTCTAATGGCCCCCCACAGACATCCTGTGCCCGCGCAGCCACTCACCGATGCTCCGGCCCCGCCTCCAGTTTACTTCTGGAATTTCTGACTTTAAAGTCAGAAAACCACTGCGCCTGCATTGCCGTGTCCTCGCTCCCGCTGATGGCACCAGGAGCATACTGCGCAGACTAAAGACCATACTGGGCTTGTGCAATACTCTCCTGGTGACATCAGCGGGAGCGAGGATGCAGCTGCACAGGCGCAGTGGTTTTCAGACTTTAAAGTCTGAAATTCCAGAAGTGAACCGGAGGCGGGGCCGGAGCATCGGTGAGTGGCTCCTTGGGTACAGGATGTCTGCGGGGGGCCATTAGAAGCCCTGGGTGAGTTCAACTCATTTTCCCCCGACCCCCCCTACAGTATCCCTTTAAGCGATTGTGTGTAAGTGTTTAGGTCTTGCCGGACCTTGTGGTAGCGCACTCCGCTGGGACTTTTTATACAATTTAAATTTGTATCAGCTATAGCGCTTTGATATTACGGTACATGCCAGTACATGTGCAGTAAGCCAGAGCTGCGGGCTCCCTGCTACTGAGCATGCATGGGCGTACGAGCATGGCTCCTGCACGGCCGTGCTTGTAACAGTGGAGGAGAGCAGCTCCGATGTGGAAAGGAATCGGGCTCAGCGATGGGGGACATCAGACCACCGAGGGAAGCCTCAATTCTGAGGCTTTTCTCTCTTCAGGTTAATACTTTATTTTAATCCTGAGCTTCAGCTCAGGATCACATTAAAGAGCTTCCCTACCTGAGCTTCAGCTCGGGATCACATTAAAGAGCTTCCCTACAGAAGTGTGTGACTTACCTCCTAATGGATGACACAAATCTGTCAAATCAAACATTTTTATTGGAATAGACGCCACTTGTGTGACGCGGTTTACAGGTAAAAATTCGCTTCCTCAGGCAATGTTGGACTCACTGTCTCGTAGTCTTTTGCTTTTTACGCCTCCATCAAACCCAAAAGGCCAACCCCAAAAGGAACACAAGACAATGACTTCTATATTGCTCGAGGAAGTAGATTTTGAGGAAGTGGATTTTTACCTGCGAAAGTGTATTTTATTCTTCCTGTAGCCCCTGTTCTACAAATTTCTCCATCAGTTCCTGAACTTGGTGACTCAGTCCCTCAGACAGGAAGTGAATCTCCCCAACTGTGAGAGAAATCCTCCCCCCACCTCGAAAGTTAAAATCCATATTAGGTGAACATTAAAGATGACGTACCTATGGGCGTACCAACTCCATAACCCTTTGAGTCAATAAGGCCCCCAATCTGGGTCAGATTGCAGTTCCGTTGAGTGACAAATTCGATGCTGGTGGACTCCATAAGTAATGCGTAATCGGTGGTAAGCACCCGCTGAATTCCTTCATCGTTGTTCTTCACCAGCGCTGTCTGCTGCCTGCTGCTCATAAACGCCCACATCTTTTCATAGGTGGAAATTTTGGATTTCTGGAAGAAGCAAAAAGCACAGCTGTGAGATATCAGCCTCACCTGCACCATCTGTTACACGGGAATATTGCTTTGTTTGCCCTCAGCATCACACTTTCGTTTCTGCCATTCTCCTGAAACCCCGAGCGAAGGCTCTTACCAAGCAGACTAATAAACAATTTAGGACAACTTAGCTTCAGCTTCTGATTTAATACAGTTAAGGGACAGCTAGTCCATCTGTTTCACCATACTATAAACCATCAGTATTAAACTCTCCATCATGACTGCCGCACATGAAATCACCAATAAAAACGTACCAGCCAGTCATTGTGTGTGTGATTATATGTAGCCACCGTCTTATTAGAAAATGTCAGGGTTTTATTAAAAGAAGCCAAAGCTACACGGGAAGGGAAAAGAAAAAGATGGGAAATAAAATAAGGAGGGGGAAGAGGGAGGGGGAGAGAGATAGGAAGAGTGGTGAGGCAGGCATGAGGAGAGAGGCAGGGAAAGAGACCTCGCAAAGAGCAAGAGAGACAGGGAAAAACAATGGCAAGAGAGGGGGGACAAAGAGAGAATGTGTCAGAGAACAGAGAATAGACTGAGATGCAAGAAAAGAGCATAAGGGGAAGGGGAACTGCACTGAAGGCAGGGGCGTATCTGGGTTATACAGTGCCCATGGCAACAAACACTCTAATAGAGCCCCCCCCACCAATAATAATAGGTAGCCAGATGTGCTCCCCAGTATTTTGTAGCCAGAGGTGCCCTTAGTATTAGGACAGAGGTGTCCCTCCAGCATAGGTGTCCAGAGAAATCCTTCCAAGTACAGGTAGCCAGAGGTGCCCAATATAAGTAGCCACCTCTCCATTGTAGGTAGTGAGAGGTGTCCCCAGCCCTCCCGCCTTTCCCCCTAAGCTCCTCTTAGTATAGGCAGCCCTAATCTCTCCCCCCCCCTTAGTTAGGGCATTGGATTGGTGTCAGAGGGCTTTCCATTTCTCACAGTGATTAGTGATGACCAAAGAGAGAGAGAGAGAGAGAGAGAGAGCACAATGCCTGCGAAGGACACTTCGCATGGTGAAAGTGACCAATGACGTCACTTCCGCATCTACGGTGCTCAGCATCCATGGTCACTGTGCACTCTCTCTCAGGGTTGCACTGGTGCAGGTATGCTGGTGCTGCACAGGGGCAGGCTGTGGCGCCCATGGCAAGAGTCATGCCTGCACCCCTCTCGATACGCCACTTACTGTAAGAGAGACTGAGACAGTACAAGCACAAGGTAGAAAGCAGTACAAAGGAAGACTTGAGAGTTGATCCATTAATGTTCAGTAAGTAAGCGAGAATAGTCTGCACCTTACTGGTTTCTGTATTCTCTCTTGAAATGTGAGATTTCAAGCCGATGTATAAGCACTCAGCCAGCTGGTACCTTGAGCTCAGGGTAGGGTTGAACAGAGTTGACCTGTGCACTCACTGGCCTTTACTCAATTCCCTTTTTCTCCTAGGTTTTCTCCAAGGAGATCATTTTTCATGTTCCTTTTAAAAATGACTTTTCAGCACTTGAGAAAGTACTGAAAAGTAGTTAACCACTTTAAGCCTGGACAGTTCTGGCCCTTTAAGAACTAGAGCCGCCTTTTCGCTGTTTAGACATGTCATTATTGTGATTGGCTCACAGTAATCACAAGGTCAGGAGCCAATAAAAAGACTCCTAACCAAGATACAGACATTCTTCTGTCAGCGTGACCAGTGGCGTAGCTAGGGTGTTTGACACCCGGTGCGGATAATTTACCGACCCCCCCCCCAAAAAAAAAGCGAAGCGCGCAGCAGGAAAAAAAGGGTGTGGACATGACATCACATGGGTGGGGGTAACTGTAATGTAACAGTAAGGCAGTGGGCTAATATACAGTAGGTAGCCAGAATAGTTGCCCCCAGCATAGGTTAGATAGGTAGGTGCCCCCAGTATAGGTTAGTTAGGTAGGTGCCTCCAATATAGGTATCCAGTATAGTTGCCACCTGTATAGGCTAGCTAGGTAGGTAGGTGCCCCCAATACAGGTTAGATAGGTAGGTGCCCCAGTATAGATTACATAGGTAGCTGCCCCCAGTATAGGTTAGATAGGTAGGTGCCTCCAGTATAGGTTAGATAGGTAGCTGCCCCCCAGTATAGGTTAGATTAGGTAGGTGCCCCCCAGCAAAGGTTAGATAGGTAGCTGCCCTCCATTATAGGTTAGATAGGTAGCTGCCCCCCAGTATAGGTTAGATTAGGTAGGTGCCCCCAATATAGGTTAGATGGGTAGCTGCCCCAGTATAGATTAGGTAGGTGCCTCCCAGTATAGGTTAGATTAGGTAGGTTCCCCCAGTATAGGTTAGATAGGTAGCTGCCCCCCAGTATAGGTTAGATTAGGTAGGTGCCCCCCAGTATAGGTTAGATTAGGTAGGTGCCGCCCAGCATAGGTTAGATTAGGTAGGTGCCCCCCAGTATAGGTTAGATTAGGTAGGTGCCCCCCAGTATAGGTTAGATTAGGTAGCTGCCCCCCAGCATAGGTTAGATGGGTAGCTGCCCCCAGTATAGATTAGGTAGGTGCCCCCCAGTATAGGTTAGATTAGGTAGGTGCCCCCAGTATAGGTTAGATAGGTAGCTGTCCCCCACTATAGATTAGGTATTAGGTAGGTAGGTGCCCCCCCATAATGGAGGGGGGAGCCGCGGGGAGGGCAGCCCGACCTCTCCCTCCCTCTCCCTGGGCCGCCCTCCATGCTCCCCCCTCCCAGTGCAGAGTGAGCGCGGAGCCGCAGGGAAGCGCTGCCTGTAGTAAACTACTCACCTCCCTGGTTCCAATCGCTGCACTCGCCGCCGGTCTACTCTCTCTGCATAGATGCTGATACACACGCTGCTTCCGGAAGCAGTGTGTGTATCAGCATCTATACAAAGAGGGGAAATCCGGCGGCGAGTGCAGCGATTGGAACCAGGGAGGTGAGTAGTTTACTACAGCGCTTCCCTGCGGCTCCGTGCTCACTCTGCACTGGGAGGGGGAACATGGAGGGCGGCCCAGGGAGAGGGAGAGGTCGGGCTGCCCTTCCCGCGGCTCCCCCCTCCATTAAAGCGCACCCCCTCTAGGGCGGCAGGGGTCACCCCACCTGGTGCGGGTCGCACCCCCCGCACCCCCCTCACGACGCTACTGAGCGTGACAGCAGGGGTGAGCAGGTGCAGTGACGCAAACAGGCAGGAGCAACAAGATTACGGAGCATGGCTGGTAGGCCTAGCAGCACCCAAACAGTGTGTAGATTAAATTATCAAGGCCCGGAACTGGTTTTAAAAAGAACTGTCAAAATTCTTCTGCGTAATTTCTTGCTTGCTGGTGGCTTAGGCCCAGTTCACATCTGCGTTTTTGCCAAAAAGGATGCGGTGAGCGGATCCGGTCTCTGCTTCACCGGATTCGGATGGCTCAGTCCGTGTCCCTGTTTACATAGTGAAAACAGATCTGATCAATGATTGATCGGATCCGTTTTCACTCAGCAAATACATACAGTACCTTATCTCCATAGGCAGCCAGCGGTAGAGGCTTCCTCTTTTTCCGATGTGACTACACAGCACGTCATGTGACTAGTCACATGATGCGGATGAAGATGGAAGCCTCTACCGCCGGCTGTCTATGAAGATAAGGTATGTATAAACCCTCCCTAGCCCACCTGCCAGGCTGCTGCACCCTCCCCTCACCCTCCCATCGCTAGATTTGTGTTGGCCCATCCCCCCATCCCCCGTGGAACGGTCTGTTTCTTCACTACTGTGAAGAAACGTTCCGTTTCCCATTGCCCCCAATGCTGCAGTATTTTTGTTCGGATCCGTTCCGCTAGGCAGAATGGTTCGGAAAATTAGGGCCTGCTGCATTTTTCAGATCCGGGGATCGGAACGTACAGAACGTATCCGTACCAACGGACGCATGTGAATGGATCCATAGGTTAACATTGGATCCATTCACATGCGTTCCGTTTGTACAGTATACGTTCCATTACGTTCCGTAAAAAAAACACAAATGTAAACTGAGCCTTAAAAGGCATTTTATTGATAAGTTGTGAAAATATCACCTAGCAGAAAACTTAGGCGAAATAGTGAATTGAATAAGGGCCATTGAGCCTCTTTCTGTTCAAAAACCAGCACCTGGGAGTGGGAGCCGCTATACCTCAAACTAGGGCAGTTTCTACTAAATTGCACCCAGGGTGAGGGATTAAAAATTGTGCCTCCTTCCCCCCACCCCAGTTGACTCGCAAACCCTTACTCTTTAGGGACAGTCACACAGCCACAGGTCACAAGTAGATCCGTCTACTTACTAGTTACCAGCCGCTCATCCAGGAGGAAGCAGGGACCAGGAAAACACACAGGCAAAGAGAGCCCGGAAAGCCAACTCCTCCATGGGCGCCGCCCACTGACAGCCTGCAGTACTGCTACAGGACATTGACGTCAGACACAGGCAGCCCAGGAGGAGTCAAGGAAGGTGATCACACTGGTAATCTTCTTTCTTCTTCTATTTGGCTCCAGCTCCCTAGCGGTTATGTCCTTCTGCCTGCACCCCCCCTTCTTCTACTTGCCGATCTGCGCCCAGGGCGGCGCCCTGCCCGCACTGTTGAAGAAAGGGCCCTGCCTCAAACCCCATGTGATCTTTTTTATTTTCTCTCTAAACACTGATTACCTTAGTTCTGAACACCCTGGAACTCTTCTAGACTGTAGTAACTGCGATCAAGGGCCCACAAGAGTGGCTGCATAAGATAAATGCTGAATCGTCTGTTCCCACCAGGATGTGAGATGAAACTCATGCTAGATTAGAGAGTCAAGAGTCTAGATGTCAACCACCCCATTGGTTGGCATGTGTTTTCTTTCACCTTGAGCTTAGGTCCTCTACCAGAGGACTTGACTCAACCATTTATAGTTTGTTCCAGTAGCCTGCTTCTTTTCAGATGTTCATGGTTCCTCAACATCTAACATCCGAGCTGGCATGACTCTCTCATAGTTCCAGTTAGTATCATTTCTGAGGTAGACATTTTGGAGTGTTAGGGAAAAACAAAAGTTTGCTATCCTAAAACAGAAAGAATTTGCGATAATTCAGGTTGGAGTGAGCTTGAGATGTCTCCCAGAGCAACACTGCTGAATATATGCAAATTAACCATTGTACCCTTAGAAGCTAAACACACCTCCAGAAACGCTGGAATGCAATAATGTGTCAGCTTGTTAATTTGTACAGAGCCATAATAATCCAACACGCATACAGAATGTTTTGGATTGTTTGATCCTCATCAGTGCATGGCATAGATTAATTTGGCTCTATGCAGTAGGGCTTGTGAATCCGAGAGGCACAGAGTGTTAGGGATGGAGCCCTTCCCGAGGACTCCTCCTAATTAGGTGCCGGATTTAGACGATATTTGAAGCTTGGTCTCCAATGTCAAAGGCCATGCCCTTAACTGATATACCAACCTTACATTCCCTTACAAAGTATAGGTTTTTCGCCTTCCTCTTGATCAGCTTAAATAAGTAGAAAGACAAAAAGAAAGAACAACCAAGAGCCCCCAATAGTGTATTATTGTTGATATAAGGTAATCTTTAATTTGTACAGCAGATATGGATATACTCTCAAGTCTGGGTTGCCGACCTCAGGCAACCACTCCAATCGCATATGTGGATATTAAGCCGGTCCCCACTCAGGCTAAGAAGTCGCTCTCCGTAGAAGAAAAATAAGAGTGTGCACACCCATCTACCAGGTAGATAATGATATTTGTAGTAGTTACAGAGGCTCCAGCAGAATAAAAATTAGTAGTCTATTAAAACCAAACAAAAAAATTGGGGGACTGGGTGGATCCGTCTCCCCAATATATATGACACAACCACCATATATGGTATCCATAAAGATATAAATTTAATCAGTACTCCACATAAAATGATGCAACGCGTTTCGCGGGTCCCAAGCCCGCTTCCTCAGGCAAATACAAGAGCAGGAGTAACTCCGAGGTTGTGCAGATAGGTGCAGCGCCTCTGTGGGTTTTTTTTGGGGGGGGGGGGTTAATAGACTACTAATTTTTATTCTGCTGGGGCCTCTTTAGCTACTACAAAGCTTAGATAAGTGGGTGTCTAGAACAGTGATGGACCAATTTTTATTTACTTTTTTTTTCTGGTTGAACTTGATGTTTGTCTTTTGTTTTTAACCAAACGACGTAACTAAATAACTAACATGGCATCCCCAAATACGGTATGCTCTTGGGTATTCTGCAGTAAATAAATTGTCTTAAGGGCAGCACGGTGGTGTAGTGGTTAGCACTCATGCATTGCAGCGCTGGGTCCCTGTTCAAATCCCAGCCAGGTCAATATCTGCAAGGAGTTTGTATGTTCTCCCCGTGTATGTGTGGGCTTCCTCCGGACACTCCGGTTTCCTCCCACATCCCAAAAACATACAGATAAGTTAATTGACTTCCTTCTAAATTAGCCATAGACTACTATGCACTACATGATACATGCATAGATTTATGACTATGGTAGGTTGTGAGCCCTCTGAGGGACAGATACAGGATCACTATTGCGAAAATGCTAAAATGTAAAATACATGTAAACACATGCAAATGAGAAGTACTTTTCTTTCAGAGTATAATGAACCATAAATTACTTTTCTGCTATGCTGCTGTCACTTACAGTAGGTAGTAGAAATCTGACAGAACCAACAGGTTTTGGACTAGTCCATCTCCTCACGGGGGGGTACTCAGCATGGCCTTTATTGTTTATAAAGACACTCTCTGCAAAGGATTTATACAAAGATGCTGCTCAGCCTCCCTGCTCGCTGCACACCTTTTTCGGCAGTGGGACGGAGCAACTGCCATTCACTAAGTGGTTTTGAAAATAAAGTAAACCCTGAGAGTCCCCCATGTGGAGATGGGCTGGCCCAAAACCTGTCAGTTCTGTCAGATTTCTACTACTTACAGTAAATGACAGCAACATAGGAGAAGAGTAATTTATGGCTCATTTTACTCTGGAAGAAATGTACTTCGCATTTGTATGTGTTTCTATGTATTGTAACATTTTTAGCATTTTAGCAATAGTGGTCCTTTAAGTGACAAGACAATATACTCTGTACAGCGCCGCGGAAGATGTCGGCACTATATCAACACAGAATAATAATAATAATACATTGTCTTTCGGTAGAAGACTATACAGTAGCAGATGTAACTGTAGGCAGCTCTCTCAGTTTGTTCTATGCGCACCACTCCCACCAACAGGCAATTTGTCAGCACAAAATCACACATTCCTTTGTTCAGCACACCAGGTGTGAGCTGGTTTCCCCCTCACCATGCCTGTGTACTTCTCTTCACACATCCCTTTAATTACCGAGCTGAAGATGCTTCAATTAAGCACAATTTAAAGCAAATTGGAATAGTTACCAGAGTTTAACGGTTTCTAAGAAACAGAATTCCAGAACAATATTCTTCAAACCTGGTTACGAGGTGATGCTGCTTAAAGAGAACCTAAGCTGAAAATGTAGCTAAAAGGTAAAGACAGTAGACAGAAACAGTCTAGATACCTGGAAGAGAGGTTCCCATCTCCAAAGATGCAGAGCTCTTCCCCAAACCCATTTGTACATGGCGACCTGCCTTTCTTGTCTTTCATTTCATCTCATCATGGTGTACAAAACGGGCTCTTTTACTGAATTTATGCAAATACCGTAGTCTCAGTTATCCGACACCAATAAGGATCGGCTGCTTTTCTGTTCGCTTTAGATTCAATGTTAAAAATAGGCCTAGCTAATACAGTAAGTACTATACTCCAATCTATTTACATACCATGTGATAGGAACATTTAATGTAAACTTTTGAGAGATAGAGTTACTAATATGAGTTGTTTAATGTGTTTTGTAAACTTCTGCTAAACATGTCACATCTATATAAATGCACAATAATAATAATCAGGCAAGGTATGAAAATGTAGCAAGTAGCACCAACTAGGACAGGCATGTCCAAAGTAGGGACTGGAGGCCCTCAAACCTCTCGACAGTTGTTAAATCCATGCGGCCTGCAAGCCACAGCAGTGATGCCATGCAGGGGCCACCTTTTTTCGCCCCTCTTCCTTCCCCTTTGTTTGCCTGTAGGTTGTCAGCCACCACTGTAGCAGTAGCAGCCACAGATTAGAAGCCACCACCCCTATGCCAGCAGCAGTAACTTTCACTGTGCCGATTAGCAGCTGCCACCGTGCCAGCAGCAGTAACAGCCACTGTTTGGCAGATGCCACTGTGCCAGCAGCAGTAACAGCCACTGTTTGGCAGATGCCACTGTGCCAGCAGCAGTAACAGCCACTGATTAGCAGCTGCCACCGTGTCAGCAGCAGTAACAGCCACTGTTTAGCAGATGCCACTATGCCAGCAGCAGTAACAGCCACTGATTAGCAGCTGCCACCGTGCTAACGGTTTATGGGTTATTTCCCATGGAATTTGTTTTATTTGACAAAAGTCACAGGCTTAGTATACCTGACAGCAATCAGCAAAAATTGTGTTTCATTTCGCTAGTTTGGCCTCGTAGCACTCTCAAGAATGTGGATATGGACCTTGGCCTAATACGTTTGGACACTCCTGATCTAGGATCAATTACCATTCATGTCACAAATACTCCTTTCTGCTTTCTTGAAGACACAAAACTCTCCCAAGAAAGCCTTCAAACACTAATCACGTCAAATGATTCCTCTCAATTCAATAAGATAACTGTAGGAATTTGCAATTTTTCCATTTTTATATTGTTAAGAAGTAATTCTATCAGTTCTCAAGAACTATTTCAATACATACGAAAGCAACAAAATATACATAAAAAAATACCTTAAAGAAGGTCATTGTTGAACCATCTCGAACAGCACCGTATTCTATCTTTGTCTGTTTGGCCAGGTCGTCTGCAGAATCGATGGGAGATTCCATCCTTTCCACTGTCAGGAAGGCGGCCAGGTTTGCCGTGTAGGAAGAAATGATGATCAGGGTGAAAAACCACCATATACCACCCACTATCCTGGTGGAAAGGGCTTTGGGCATTAGCTCTGATCCTGTTGTGAGACACAGTAGTGTTAACACACAGATAAAATAGTACCGTGGGTTATTTGGATTTGCCAAAAAAAGTTCAAATGATTAATTGGAGGCTTTTAACATGGAGACCACCAAAATCTATGGAAGGTAACCTCGATAAGATGTTTGGTGCCATTATATTGCATCCCCTGGTTATTAAAGTAGGTATTTAAGTTACCGTAAATAAACATAATCCATAACTGATATGAGAGTTTTGATAAGTTAGAACCAATAGATTCTATGATCCATGGCTTCTTGTGTCTCTTAAAGGTACTCTCAGTAGTTGGTATATCTGCCCTTTCCACAAGGACATTATTTACATATCCAGAAGAGGCTATTTTTTCACAAAGATACCAATAGTGTATTACTAAAATCCACTTATTTATATGGCTTTGGTAACTGATCCCACTGTTTGATCCATAGGAGTGGTGAAATCTGAAGCTTAAAGAGACTCCGTAACAAAAATTGCATCCTGTTTTTTATCATCCAACAAGTTCCAAAAGCTATTCTAATGTGTTCTGGCTTACTGCAGCACTTTCTGCTATCACAGTCTCTGTAATAAATCAATGTATCTTTCCCCTGTCAGACTTGTCGTCCTGTGTCTGGAAGGCTGCCAAGTTCTTTAGTGTTGTGGTTCTGCTATGAACTCACCCTTTCTGGCCCCTCTATGCACACTGCCTGTGTGTTATTTAGGATTAGAGCAGCTTCTCTCTTCTCTCTTATCTTTTACAAGCTGGATAAATCGTCCTCTGAGCTGGCTGGGCTTTCACATACTGAGGAATTACAAACAAGGGCAAAGCTGTTTGCAGGAAGAAAAGAGCAGCCTGAAACTTCAGTGCATGGGGGAAAGAAACACACAAATGATCTCTTGAGATTCAAAAGGAATGCAATGCTGTATACAGCCTGCTTGTGTATGGATGTATTTTCTATGTGTGGACATGCTGTACATCAACCTACTTCCTGTTTTGGTGGCCATTTTGTTTGTTTACAAACAAACTTTTAAAAACAGTTTTTAACCACTTTTAATGCGGCGAGGAGCGGCGAAATTGTGACAGAGGGTAATAGGAGATGTCCCCTAACGCACTGGTATGTTTACTTTTGAGCGATTTTAACAATACAGATTCTCTTTAAGCTTTTCTTCCTCCAAATTAAGATATAAAGTGGACCTGAACTCTTTTCCTCTCCACAGAAAAGAATAATATGAGCTTGGCTGCTTGGCGTGTCTCCTTTTTACCCGTCTCTTGCAGGTTGGGGATTTGGAGGCCTGCAAGCCTTTTATGCCATTGATTGATTTCTGCATTAACACAGAGGCTGGAGCTTGGTCATGTGATGTGGTAATGCTGAAAGTTTTTCTAGCTCTTGTGGCTAAAGGGGACCTCTTTGGCTTGAAGCTGGTTTATCTCTCACTACAGGCGCTCCTTGCCCATGCTACAGAGATTAAAGACACTGTGTTATTAAGCCAAAGAAGCATTGAAACCCACGAAACGCGTCATTCGTTTTTGGTGTCCAATAAATTACTCTTTAAAGCGGACCTGAGATGAAAAACTAACTATGACAAGTAACTTGTCTATATATCTTATCTAAAATGTGGATAGTTTACACAGCAAATCCAGCTGCAGACAGCTTCAATCGTATATGATTATTTATTTCTGTGATACAATGGCAGCAGCCATGTTCTGCTTGTCACATTACACACAGGCAAGCTGATAGCATCTCCAGCACTCAGCCTGTGAAAAGTCCTCCACCCCCTTCCCCTCTTCCTCTGGCCAGTAACACCTTCTCCTCCTGCCCAGACTGAACTCCCATAAGCCCTTGCTACATTGCTCTAGAGTGCCAAGGCACAAAAGGAGCTGTGGGCGAGGCTTGTTTAGTTTATAGGGAATTAAAGTATTAAAACAAAAAAAAGTATTTGGCTTGAGAAACGCTCTATAAACTATATGAAAGGAACACACCTATGCAATGAGTAAAAGTTTATCTCGGATCCAGTTTAACCTCCATATCTAGGTAAGACCTCGATATTATCTCTCAAATTGGTAGTTTACGCTCCCACTGTGGCACCTCCTCTATATATCTCATGTGGAGATGGACAGAAGGGAGGCACCAGAGCAGCCTTCCTGTTGATTAAGATCTTCTGCCTCAGGTACACAAGAAACCATTATGTGATCCAACCTACCATTGAAAACTGCCATATCAGTTCTGAACAGAGGTGTCCTTTAATAGCACCACAATAATACTATTCTCTTGTGTGTAAATGTTTTAGATAACTTACACTTCTTTAGTAAGTGGTTGGCTTTCAGTTGTGTTTTGGTTGAGTAAAACCTATACAGGCTGGATGATATTGGCTAAACTCCTCACATTTAGTCACTTCCACCAACAATCATAAATAGTCATTATCGTGTTTGGTTTATCTCCCGCTGTCCCTCGGGGCCAAAATGGCACAAGATTAATCATCAACTACTGTGGCCATCGACAATCCTCTATTGATCTCCGCAGAAATGATTAAATGCAGCAGTTAGCACTCAATGGCAGGTGATTTTAGATGTTCAGCTCACACTGCAGAAAAAGCACCTGCATTGGTTGAGGCCCGAGGCCTCGTTCATACTTAAAACTTGTGCGCAAACATAACTTGCCTATATCCATGAAGATCACTCAACATGTGCAGCGTGTCAGAATTGACAGCACCATACATAATGTGAATGGACCCTTAAAAGATTGTCAGCTTCCCAGCAGCTGTTAGCTCTTCCAATTTAATTTCAAGAGGACATTGTTCTCCTCCTTGCACTGACCCACTCCTGTGCCACTCCGCCATGCATTGCACCCTCCTCCATAACAACAGAACCTGTTGCTCGCTTGTAGGCTAGTGGCATGTGTACAAAATTTGGTCCTGAACAGTTGCCCAAGGGATTTGAGGCCTGATCTCTGTGTGCAACAGTCCTCGTATGTGTGTATGAGGTTTTATTTTCCCCAGATTTTGCAAGAGGCAGGGAGTAACATTAATGCCATTCCACGCACTGTCTTCGGGTTTATTGTAATGATGAAGACTTCATCATGTTTCGTGGAAACATTCAAGGGGTGCCAGATTTAGTTTTTGTTGTTTGTTTGTTTGTTTTTTGCTCTACTAAGACTGAGCTCACCCACTTGTTACCACTTCCTAGGTGCATGTTGCTGTACCATAAACAGTAACATATACATTTATGGACTTGCAGATCACACACCATGTACAGTGTGTCGGAATTGAAAGCACTAAGCATACGGTGAATGCGATCCTAAAAGATTGTCAGCTTACCAGCAGATACCATGGTTAGACAAATAAAAGTTTTATGGTGCTAGCAGCTATGTATTGAGCCTGAATCTTACCAGTAACACTAACATTGAGTGTAGCATGTATACTCTCTGCGTGTCTGTGTCAGTTGGCTCTAGGTGCTACCTCTCTTCTCTAAAAAATATTGGCAATTCCAGTAGGTACACAGTGCTTTGGCCCTAAACTTCTCAATGGTCAATGCTATGGCCTTAAAGATAAACAGTGCATCTTCAGCACTGGTAATGGTCGTGTCTAGAAAAACTCATGTGTCATTTAGATCAGGTGATAAACATGTAGGTCTCTGAATTGCTAGTCATGATCATGTGCTAAAGAAAGATGTGATCACAGCAAATCAGAGCTTTGCAAATCTATCAGCTGATCAAACAAATCACATGCTTCTCCATGAGTTCTCCTACACATGACCACCACTATTCAGCACTTTGCTCTTTCAATTTATTTTCAAAAGGTCAAAATAAACGTGTTTACTTAGCCAAGTAAACAATGGAGGTTCTTCCTCTTTATCTTCTCCAGGCCAGTTCCCAAGTTAACAGGTCCCAAAATGTCAACAATGACAAGTGCTTTGACATGAAGAGTGCAGCTAAATTATGTCACTTGACAGGCAGCCTATTGGGCCAATCAAAGTGTGGGGATCACATCCTTCAAATCCACAGGATCCGATGGGGCTGAGGGTGGGCTTATAGGAGCTGACAGTACTTTACAGGGAGCGCGCGCTACTCAGCACTCCTTGTAAAGTCGCGCTGCTCAAACTAAACTGCACTGCTTTAGCAGCGCAGCTTAGTGAATCAAGCCCTATATGTTGCTTTAGCAGCGCAGCTTAGTGAATCAAGCCCTATATGTTTTGTAGTTTAAATTAACCGTGATTTTGAAAGGCCACTTGTTAAGAAAAAAATCATGAATGCTGCCATGTGGATCTCACAGAATTCTCTAGTGACAGGTGTCCTTTTAGCCTTAGCTGGCATGTATTACTGGCAACACTTAGCCTGTTCTTACTGGGGCGATTACCTCTAATCGCTGAATCGCTTTTTAAAGCGCTAGTGCAAAACGCACTATAGGCTGCAATTTCCCGCAATTCTAGATCTATTGCAATTACAATGCTAAAAAAGCGCTAATCGCGATCACTCAAAAATCACAAGAGTGTACAGTGATTTTACCGCGTTAATCGCGGTAAAATATCCAGCGCAAACGCTAGCGTTAATGACTAGCATTTTGCGTTTACAAGTGAGAAGGGTTTTTTTACGTGCGATTCTCCGACCTGATCGTTTTTGCGGCATGATTCCGCAATCGATTCTTTTATCTTCATTCGATTTTCTTATCTTTTTCCATTCACCGCTATGAGAAATCGAGCGCGGAAATGTTCGGGAGCAATATCGGACATGACGGATTTTATCTATCTGATCCATCTATCGCAACGAAAAAATGTAACGTGTGTACCCAACATAAGTGAGATTTTTTTTTACTGTAATAAGCTCAAGAAAATGTGCTTTAGAGGCCTTGTGTAGTGAACACTATCAGCCACAGATAGCGGAAATGTGGAGGGTTACATGACTGTCATATTCTTAATTTTACTGGCTATAAAATGATAGAACATTAAGGCGTTCATTTAATTATCCAGACTCATTAGGATTCTTGAACTCTGCTATGCAGAACATACAGATGTTATTATTTTAACAATCCATTATGGATTGCTTCAAATTAGCATTTAAAGTATAGCTCCATTTTCATTTTAAAAATTTATGGCGACATTCATACATTGTTGGACAAACCATTTTGCGCTTAAGTGTTATTTAAAATGACTTATTTCTCTTGCACTCGGATATAACTTTCTAAAACTTTCATAAAGCTGTAACCATGGCAACAGTGTACTCTTTGGTGTGCAAGACTTCCTAACTCTCTGTCGTTAGCTCATTTAACCTTGTAACCACACTAGACGGTTTTCAGCGAAGGTGGCCGGTTGGGCCTCCTCTGTTAAGAATGTAGCAGTTGTACAACAGATGTGCCACCTCACCCACTACTTCAGTGAGTGACTGTCTTGACTGAGTATGTACAGGCAAACAGAGGCGACAAAAGGATAAAAGTCGATAAAAAGTTAAAAAAACGGGGTAGGGCGAGGTGGATTCCCCTCCTCCAGGTAGACACAACAAACTGTTGATAGAGTTCAACCAAATATTTATTCACATCCAGAAAGTGCGTTTCGCAGGCATATCCTGCTTCCTCAGGCTATGAACGGAGCATAAAACTCATGCAGGTCTAGTGCAAAGCAAAGCGCCTCTGTCCTCTGACTGTCTTGACTGAGTACATTGTTCTTCACTGATCTAAAGCCTATTTCAAATAAAGAAAACAGATCCTTACCTAAAGAGGGGGAGGCTCTGGGTCCTATAGAGCCTTCACATTCCTCTCCTGGTCCCCGTGTTCCTGCTTTGGCTCCCCTGTTCAAATCTACTGCCGCAGGAGGCTTTGGAAGTCTTCAGGAGCCCGAGAGCTCCTGAAGACGGGTGGTTGGCACGCGTGAGTGCAGGGGTGTAACTAGAAATCACTAAGCCCCTCTGCAAAAATTTGAATCCCCCCCCCCCCCCGGGCCGTTCTGGGGGGCAGGAGGGGTCGCAGAATGGCTCTCAGGGAGAGCGTGGCCACAGAGCGGCAGGGAGGGGGACAGTCCCCCCCCCCCCCTCACCTCGGACTCTCCCCTCAGCACTCCCCCTCCAGCATCAATCAGTGGCAGCAGGCGGTGGGCAGGAACACATACCTCCATCCACCGCGGAGGTCCATCTCTAAGTGCCTCATGCTACTTCCTGTTTAAACAGAAAGTAGCGTCAGACACTTAGAGAGCTGAACCTTCAGCGTGTGGAATGCATGGAGGTATGTGTTCCTGACGCCGTCTGCTGCCACTGATTGATGCTGGAGGGGAGCGCTGAGGGGAGACCCCGAGGTGAGGGAAGGGGGGGACTGTCCCCCCTCCCTGCCGATGTGTGGCCACGCTCTCCCCTTATGCTGCGACCCCTCCAGCCCCCCAAAATGACTCTTAGCAGGCCCCAGAGGGGCACCAGGCTTGGAATTGACTGGTTAGTGGCTGGAATCTTTTCTACTTCTGTGTCAATAAGCACAACCCAGCTTGCTGATTCTTTGGTAGATCCCACGAAGACTGAGTTTTATTTTCTTCTCAGAAAAAAATTGAACCACACTTTAAAAATGAGCCCTTGTTTTTAATTTTACCCGGGGACTGAATTATCAATTTAAGCTATGTGCAAATGTTTTACTCATGTTTCTCATGAGCCCGAAATTCAAAGCTGACAATGGCCTCAATTCACAAAGCAGTGCTAACCTAGTTAGCATTCCTAAAGGCTTTGGGCGTGCAAACTAGGGTGTTCAGTAGTTTGCACGCCCACAGCTATTACCGAACACGCGCTGCGCGGTGCACCGAAAATGTCGCGTGGTGCAACGGTGCACTGTTCACGCGGAAACTCGCCTTTGCGCGCGGAACGTCGCATAGGCGAAGGCGAATTTCATCGTGAACAGTGCGACGTTAACGGCATGCGTCTTTGCGTGCGCACAGGCACTTTAAGCGTGCTGAGGGGCTTTTCACAAGCGTGCTAACACTTAGCACCTCTTTGTGAATCAAGCCCATTGTGTATTTGAAGCATCCCAGTTACCGAGGAAGAACTCCTTAGCCACCTATTCCTAAAGGTGCCCATATATCAATTATTCTGTTCCATCAACCATTCTATTTGGTCATTTTATTGGATCGGGGGAGAAGTGATTATGTTCCATTCTACTCGATTGATGGAAATTGTCCAATATCTGGTCATATCGACCACATTACTTGTTTCAGAGCATGGAGGCACAACATCGGTTAGTATTTGCATAGGATCTCCTTTGCAGTGTGGGGGCCACTAGTCAATCGACTTTCACTCAACCACACTATTTTTGATCACCCAATAAAGTCGATAGTTTAATATCTCGATGGAAAATCCAGTAATGCATGAGCACTTTAAAGCTTTAGTGTCTCTGTTGCCCTGGCATGTTTTAAATGGAGTCTTAGGATAAAAAGTCCTATGCAGATGTTCTAAACAACATTTAGGGTATGCTTCTTTAAGTGATTCTACAGTGGATGGCTGCAAGTGACACTACCGTAATGACAAAGCGACTTCAGCAGGCCACCCTGTTGTCACTGAGATAAATATGTTGTCAGTCCTGAGGTCTGGTTCACACTGGCACTAAGAAATTGACTGTTAGCAGATTGTAATGGATCCTAACGGATGCTAACGGATCCAATGTTGATCTATGGATCATATTGGACCGTTCAAAGCACTTTTGTGGTAAGGTTCAATGGGTGAACTTGTGTTCACATATTATTTATGCTGCAGCTAATGCCCTCCTTTGCGGTACCTGTTTTGAATGCAAGTTGTGTAATTTGCCCATTTTTCGAGCTCTGCACATCTATGCAGGTAGTTAATTCGGGTGCAGCGTCTGTCTGGAAGCGCTGCCAATCTCTCCTGGTAAACTTGTGTGCCTATCAGGATTTGAGGATTCAGTGGAGGGTGGAGTTTACGGCAACAGAACTCCCATGCCCATAGGGCCCTGAGATGTTAATCTCATAAGATTCAATGCAAAATATCCAATCCACTAAAAATATTGTATCTTGTATCATTGTATGCCTCTCTTCAGACCACTTTAACACTTTGTGTGCCTGACTGTTGGGCTTACTTAATTATCTGCAACATGGAGGCCTCCTCACTACATCCACGAGGAGCATGTAGGCTTTCTACAACAAACGTGGATTATGCAGCTGTCTGGGGAACGTGACTGTGAGACGGAACTGCTCGATGATTTTAGATAGCTGCGCTAGTTATTTGTTTACGATCCATCTGAGCACACACCGTCCTGATTACATATGCTTCAAATGAGCTTGCAGGTTTTGGAGGACACACGGGTGGCATTTCATCCCGAGTTCATGGTAAAGCACTTTGTCAGAATGATTTGTTATAGACTGTTAGGCACAACGAAGCCTCTTGCTGGCGAACCAGCTGCGACACCGAACATGTTTACACTTGAATCCGGCTGCACTTTTCAATTATCTGCCAAGTTCCCTGATGTGATGTATGCTCCGACTGTCTCACTGCCTCATTAACCATCAACAGGTCTGATTTGTTGGTCCCTCTTTATCTGGAGCGGACAAGTACGTCAGGAATTGCTTCTCAAAAAACATCTTATAGTTCCTGTCAAACTCTTTTCTCCAACTTTGGCATTGGCCTTTTAGATCAGTCTGGAATTCAATTTTGGGAGTAAACAGATTTAAAGTGGTACTTATACTTCAAGTGGGATAAAACTCTGACATAACATTCAATAAAAATTAGTTTTCCTACTTTGTATTACCTATTCAGTTACCATATTTGTTTTTGTGCACAAGTATTATTGTCTGTTAACAAATTAAAAGTTCCCAAAGTACAGTTTGGAAAGCTGCTATTGCATTTTATCGCATAGCTGCTATATTTATATATTAAAATCTATCTAGTGATTACTCCTCAGCTCTCTGCATTTACAGCTGGGAGAGCTCATTTTCATCACAGTTGGGAATGTATACTAATTGTAGCAGACAAAGGAATGTAAACAATAGGCCTCAATTCACTAACTTTAACTTCCGTCTTTAATAACTCTTCTGAGCTGTTTTACAGTTATCACAATTATATCACCATGGTGATAACTGTAAAACAGCTCAGAAGAGCTATTAAAGACAGGAGTTAAGGTTAGTGAATCGAGGCCATTTAATGGCTCTCTAGTCTAGTCTGAGTGTGGTTCTCAACCAGACAACTCCTAGGACAGTGTAGCCAAATAGTGGACAGTCTGAGTGTGCCTGTTGACCAAACAGACCTAGGACAGTGTAGCCAAATAGTGGCCAGTTTGAGTGTGGTTGTATACCAGATAAACCGAGGAAAGTGTAACCAAATAGTGGTTAATCTGAGTGTGGCTGTAGACCAAATAAACCTAGAACAATGTAGCCAAATAGTGGCAAGCCTGGGTGTTATTGTAGACCAAATAGACTTAGGACAAAGTAGCCAAATAGTGGCCAGTCTGAGTGTGGTTGTATACAAGATAGATTGAGGAAAGTGTAGCCAAATAGTAGTCAATCTGGGTGTAGTTGTAATCCAAACAGACCTAGAGCAATGTAGCCCAATAGTGGCCAGTGTGGTTGGAGACAAGATAGACTTGGGAAAATGTGGTCAAATAATGATCAGTCTGGGTGTTCTTGTAGACCAGATAGACCTCATACTGGCCAATCAAAGCAAAGTCAATTAATGAGCGCAAGGACAACACTAACCCTTCCCTTTGGAACAAAACCGGGGATACAACCCTAGTCAATGCATTACCACTAACAACACTTTAGCAACTGTGTGTATTCTTCAATGCCTAGTATACACTTATTGCTATAGAATCAGCCCATTTTAAAAATTAACTACACTAAAGATGATCCCCGCAGCAATTAAAATGCTAAGCAAAGCCCATTACAGCTAATGAATGTTGACATACGCTAAGAGGAGCCAGCTGAGCTAATGCAGCCTTTCGGTATGAGTCACACTTTCCAGAGTAAACTGATTTAATATTTGCTGCACCTCTGCTTACAGAAGTGTAATTATGAGATTTAAAAAAGAAATATTTACAGACATTACTGTATCCTTGGGAGCCGTTCAGAGGAGGGAAGGTGATTGTCTTATGACTCCCAACTTATACCTTGTTGTCTTACTCAGAGAAAACAACTTCTCAAAGGACTAGAGGACATGAGCTGCGCATGGAGGAAAAACGTTTTAGCCATTTATTTAGGAAAGGGTTCTTTACAGTAAGAGTGGTTAAGATGTGGAATGCATTGCCACAGGAAGTCGTTATGGCAAACTCTATACCTGCATTTAAAGGGGGCTTAGATGCTTTCCTTGCATTGAAAGACATCCATGGCTACAATTACTAGGTTATGCCTAATGATGTTGATCCAGTGATTTTATCTGATTGCCATCTAGAGTCGGGAAGGAATTTTTCCCATTTGGGGCTAATTGGACCATGCCTGGTGGGGTTTTTTTCGCCTTCCTCTGGATCAACAGGGGTATGTGGGGGACGGGCTGGAGTTGTACTTTGTACTGGTTGAACTCGATGGACGTATGTCTTTTTTCAGCCAAAATAACTATGTAACTATGTAACTTGGATTAGCTTGGGTTCAACACAAAACAAAACCTGGCAGTAGGACTCTGCTGTAAGGTAAAGGGTTGCTGACAGCTGTAGCTGTGCCAAGAGTCACATGATCAGCTGAGCAGCCACTGAAAATGTTCAGGGGAACAGGTACCGCCTCTTCATCTAAGAAAGCAGAAGCTGTAAGGATAGTCATTTTTAAAATGGATATAATGAAGGGATGTCTCATCCACAAACGACTGTACACGTGTGAAACATGTCTTAGCCCTGAGCCCCACTAGAGATTGTAAATCCCTCTCAAAAATGCTAGCCTTTGCGATTTTGGCAAATCGCAATCGCTCCTGTAGGGTCACTGTCATAGGCTTTCATTAGCCTAGCGCTTTTGAAATGGCCAGCGATTCCTAGAAAGCATAAATCGCTGCTGAATACGCTCTAGTGGGCTTAAGGCCTTAGAACAGTTTTGGAAAAAGAAAGAGGTGGTTTGGTTCATGCAATGCTTAAAGTTTATTCATACGAACCAATCATGTTTTAGTCGATATGACTGTATTTAATGTGATTGGTTGCTGTGAATTACTGTATTCTGAGCCTGATCATAACATAAAGGGAATCTGTAGTGGCTTTCAATGCAGGGGCATATCTGGGTAATATAGAGCACATGGCAAACACTCAAATTGTGCCCTCCCCCTTCCTGGTCAAAGCCCCCTTGCCCTCTAAAATAGCATCCTCTCTCGTGTACATGTGTTATGGTTGCCTGTGTTTTTGGGCTCTGGGGATTGTTGAAGTTACTTTTTTTGGAAATATATCTTCTTATTCCCTCTCTGTCCTCTTTTCTAAAGCCAAGTGCACCATACATACAGGGCCTGAGCCCACTAACGCAGTTGTCCGCAGTTGTGTCTGCTTTTCAGCAACGCATCAATGTTACAGATGCTGAAAAGCAGACAGAAGTAGACACAACTGCGTAAGTGGGCTCAGGCCCTAACATAAAAAGAGGTTGGAAGAGGCACACCTTACCGTAAATAGTTGGGTGCGTAGCCAGGATGAAAAGCCACATCCAGCACAATACCTTGGACTCTACATACATAAAGTAAGTAGGCATGTTCCCAGGGCCGGCCCGTCACTTTTTGCCGCCTGAGGCAAATGTGGCAGAGCTGCTGCCGCCGCCCCCCCCCCGTCTGGGGGGGCCGGCCGCCGAGCCGGAGGGGTAGCGGGCAGGTCGGGGGTATTGTGCCTAGCGGTGGGGAGGGGGGTCGGACCCCCCCCTCCCTCGCCTGGGTCCCCCGACCTGCGCTCCCCTCCAGCCTGTAATTAGTAAGCTGCTGCCAGATTGTAAGAGGCACGGGCGGGGAGGACTCACCTTTTCCGCGTTCCATCGTGCGCTCCATTGACGTCACTTCCTGCATCGCCGTCCACTTACAATACAGTGGGCGGCGATGCAGGAAGTGACGTCAGTGGAGCGCTCGCTGGAACGCGGAAAAGGTGAGTCCTCCCCGCCCGTGCCTCTTACGATCTGGCAGCAGCTTACTAATTACTGGCTGGAGAAGAGCGCAGATCGGGGGACCCAGGCGAGAGAGGGGGGGTCCGACCCCCCTCCCCACCGCTAGGCACAATACCCCCGACCTGCCCGCTACCCCTCCGGCTCGGCGGCCGGCCCCCCCGGGCGGGTGCCGCCCTTTGAAGTTTGAAGTTTGGCCTGAGGCAAATGTTTCACCCCGCCTCATGAGCGGGCCGGCCCTGCATGTTCCCCAGATAACAGAAGGAATCTGATCTGAGGTCTGAGTGACAGGGAGGCACGGGGCAGGCATGACAGCGCAGCACAGGGGCAGGCATGGGGGCGCAGCACTGGGGCAGGCATGGCGGCCATGATACTGTGGCACCCATTGCACAAGCCACGCCTGCACCCCTCTAGATACACCTCGGTGTCGATATAGGCAATCATGGACTAAAATGAATTGCTAGCCCCATACATAACTTAAGATTGTCCTGACAAGCAGGCATCTGTAGAGCCGCACTGACTGAAGTGGGGAGTGAGGAGGAGGGTGCTGCGGAGTGGTCGAAAATATCTAGAATGAGACAAAACACATAAGGGCCTGTTAACCATGTATGCACTGCATCAGCACATCCGCTGCTGCCCTGATGCAGTGTCATTCAAAAGTAATGGCCATGCCTCCATGGCAGTGCACAATGCACCTCTGTATGCATTTTCAGTGCACAGCTGTATAGTCATTTCATTGAAAACATCACGGAATTCACAGTAAAATGTCTCCAAAGTTGGCTATTCACTAGACTTGACCGCAATACAATAGGGACCAGGGCTCAACCAGATGTTGCTTTATAGCAAATTACACAAACACACAAAGACAAATAACATTTATATCTCGCTTTTCTCCTGGTGCGCCAGAGCTGCAGCCACAAGGACATGCTCTATAGGCAGTAGCAGTATTAGGGAGTCTTGCCCAAGGACTCCTACCGAATAGGTGCAGGCATACTGAACAGGAAGAGCCATGATTGGACCCTGGTCTCCTGTGTCAGAGGCAGAGCCCTTAAACATTACACTATCCAGCCACTCCTGCCACTAATAGCTTTCGTTGTTGCTCCAGAAGCAGAGTAACATTCAAAACGCTGGCACGACTTTTCAGGCTAGTTTGCCCTTTCTCAAGTGCCCACTGTGACTGAGGGAAATAGTTGATTACATACAAAGGACACAACTAAACATGCCCACATGCAGTTGGGGGCATCTCTTAATTACATCATTAACCCTTATAGGAAAATCCTCCACCCCAAGCATTTCACACTCCCATGCCCGCCTGCAGGATTTCTCAAGAGCTGCCCCCACCCTCTGGAATGCCCTTCCACCACCCATCAGACTTGCTCCCTCTTTCAACACATTCAAGCAAGCCCTCAAAACCCACCTCTTTATGATGGCCTACCCACCTCCTACCGCACAGTAACTCTCTAATGAGTATTTAACAGCCCCACCTAGTGTTTCCACCCCACCCTTTAGATTGTAAGCCTCTGGCGGGGTCCTCCACTCCCTAGTGTAATCTACAGGATCATGTGCTCCTGTCCTATGACAGCCTGTACTTGTATTACTGGGCCTACCTAACCAGCCCACATTGCATGATCATGTATTTTGAACAATTTGCATGTTTAACTTTGTTCTATGTTGTATAACCTTGTCTGTCTTCCTTGTATCATTGTATATATTTATTGTCCAGCGCTGCGTAATATGTTGGCGCTTTATAAATTCAATAAATAATAATAATAATCCAAAATCAGCCAAATGATCATCAATAGCATTTCAATGAGAATTTATCATTTAATCCATTTGGCTTGAGTGTTCTGAACTCCTCTATCCACCAAGCTTCATGTAGCAATAGCAAATTGGTGCAATCGCAACCCTCAGGCACACTGACAATTTCAAGGACACATCAGAGATTTTTGGGTCTTCCCATGCGTATTACCTACCCATGTCTAGATTGCCAACACTGATCAGCTATTATTAAAGGTTCCTAAATTTGACACCCCAGCACAGGCACTCTGCTTGTAATTCAGGATTTGTTTTATAATGATTTACCTATAAAGGTTAATTATGTAATTAAGGGATGTCCCCACCCACATGTGAGCGTGTTTAGTTGAGTCATTTGTCTTTAATCAACTATTCAACTATTGGATTTTTCTTTAATCAACTCAGACCTAATGGGCACTCGAAAAAGGGCTAACCAGTCCGAAGTCTCTGCTTGTAAAGCAATAAATGAAGCTAATATGTTATAACGCAACACCTGCTTGAGCCCTGGTCCTTATTATATTGAGGTGGATTTGTTGGGGAGTGATGGTCTCCTTGTGTCCAGGGGCTCCAAGATGAAGGGTGTGAGGGACTACAGGAGTATTGTACCTTTCGATACTTACTAGATTTGACCATTTTGATTGAATCTGCTTGAAATGTACTGCTTTAGTCAAAACAAACTATTAATGTTTTGCCTATTTTGAAGACAACGTGGCATGTTTCTGTGAACAGTGGTACTGAACAATCCTGACCACACTGAATTGTAGATCAATGAAAGAATTCTGAAACTAGATGTACCAAACCATTAAGGGTGAAGGGCTTTATCCAGATGACTACAGATTTCTGCAAAAATAGGATCTGAATGAAATATGCAGAGTGGTGTTCTTATTGGTATCCAGGATGAATGACCAGGACAGAGATTGTCCCGTTATTGGTTTGTGTATGGCCCACACAAACCATGCAGATTCAAGCGTACAGTAAAAAATTGGCCACTGTAATAGAAGTTTGAATTTGCTTGGTTGCCGTTGGACAATGCACGATATATCCATATCAGCACTTGAATAAATAAGGTTCATGGTTTTCAAGCCTTCCACAATTCTGGTGTAATAAGAATGAGTATTAGCGGAGTAGACATTTAACAACATACAGTTATACATGCAACATGTTTCTATCAGAAATCTGGGTCAGAGACAATACTTGCTGAAGTCTCTTTTGTGCCTTTTTTATGGCAGACATGACAGCCAATCCTGATCCAGACTTTGCTCACGCTCTGTAGAAAAGAGAAAGTCTGAATATCACACTTAAGAATTGTTTTTAAACAAAATGGCTTCCAGTCAAGCACAACACCAAGTCTCCACAATGTAAAAAGAGTATTCCGCTAGGTGCAGAGGGTACACGGTGATCTTTTATTTAGATAGCTGAAGCTCCTTCATCCATGGGACAAGCCGTCGTCTTTAAGTGGTGTGCATCGTTCCAATGATGAAGGAGCTTTTTGAGCGACCCGCTTGCCATCAGAAGTACTCCACATCTTGTACACAGCAATGCTTATTTCTGTTTTCTTGAAGGACAAGCAGAGTCTGGTTGGGGCTGACTGTCATGTACCCAAGGTAATGGTGACTAGCAGACACTGCATCCCACAGTGTGCTATGGATACTGGTAAACTCCAGAGGTATAGAGGTTTGTACATGGAAGAAGCATGGTTCTAACACATATGTAAAGTCACGGTAAAGTACACAGGCCTAATACTGTAAAACCTTATGCTGCTTAAGCGACTATAGAGCATGAACAGTTTTGAAAATCAGTTCTGATTGTTGGTACTGTGCTCTATCTATCTCTATCTAGTCTATTATTTGTTTAAACAAAGAATGTTATTATGTATAAAGTGTATCTCTGTTTTTATACATGATATGTCAATGGCATATTTGTTAAAAATTTGAAATTCCAATAAAAAATATTGATAACTAAGCTCATTATCAGCTGCCAGAATGGCCAACAGATGGTGAGCTCAGACAAACATTTGGGTGGCTTTGGTGCAAACACACTATAATATATGATTGAAGGGGACTCCTCTGGCCCCAAAAACAATAGTCAGCTTTATCTGTGTGGACTGCTGATGCAATACATTTGTAAGCTTTGAAATGTACCTGGTGTGCTGACCTTGCTAATAATTTTGCAGATAACATATAATTGGGTGAGACTGAGAAGACCTGAACTTTCCACAAGTGAGGGCTCGCATGGGAACCACAGTTACAAAAACAAAATTGCTTGCAAATGTAAGCTTCATAACTGAAAGTCCAAAAATAGCCCATGGCACTCTTTCGTAGATCTGTAATAACCCTATTTAATATTTTATAGGACACATGCACATCCATAGGAAAAAAAACACGTGGTGGCTTAAACTGGATTCATCCTGTTTGTTGATGATGGTCCTTATTCAATTCACCCTCTTCTTACTTTTCTCAAAGGTGATATTTTATACCTCATCAATAAAATGACTTCTAAGCTAACAGCAAGCAAGCCAATACTCAGAATAATTTTGATAGTACTTTTTTCACCTACTTTTTAGTACTTTTTCAATTGCAGGTTGCTGACGGGTTTATTTGAAACAGAAGGTGAAAATTATCTCCTAGGAGAAAATGTATGAGAAAAAGCGAATTGAATGACCCATGTTTCCTGTCCCTTATTGAGCACCTTCTTCAGGTCTAATGGAAGTGGTTGCTTAGAGTAGTTTTTTTTTCTGTATGGTGACCTGCAAGGGCCAAAACAGAATAGAAGAAAACTCTCCACACCTTTTTTTTACCCAAGAGCAATTTATTGTGATTAGAGATAGACATTTGTTTTGCAGATGAGACTGAGGGATCAGCGCGGTGTGAAAGATATACATAGAACGTTTCCACCAGGTATGGAAGCTGGCAGATTGAGCGTGATTGATGAGTGATTAGGTCATTCTCTATTAAATGTTCTTACAGGAAGTAAATCACCTATAATGAGTTTCACTGACACTTTTCACCTTGGAACCAATTAAAAACTGAATGTAATCCGCGCTGGGTTATTATTATTAGAGGAATTACACTTAATCATTTTCCGACAGTGAGAAGAATTTTTTTCTTTTCACTCCTAATGTAGGTAATGTAGAATTTGAACTAATTGGTAGGAGTTTGTCCTTGACATAGTCAGACAACAGCCGGGATGTGGACTATGGCAGGGACGTTAGGCTAGCTCTATGGTAGGGATTAGATTGTGAGCTCCTCTGAAGTAAAGTAAGTGACATGATCATGTAAAAATATTGGAGAAGACATCAGCACTATATAAATACATATTTTTTGATTTTTAACTCAACATGTCTCTTCAGGTTTTGTCCCAACATTTATCCAAAAGCTTCATCGCAGTGCTCCCAAGGTCGGGGAAGTTTGCATCACAGTTTGAAAATATTAATATTATTCTTCATGTTAAAGTGAGTCTGTATTTAACTGTTTATGGCAGAAGATTTAAGCCTTAGTTAAAAATTGGGCCTAAAAAATTGGGCCCTACCCTCTCTAGTCTGCTTCCATTGGCCAACCACAACTGGTGTCCACTTATCCTGTCAATAGCTCATTTAGACAGACAAACTCAAGCTTTGAGGGGTGGCTGTCTGAGGAGAATTAGGCCCCGCTCACATCTAAGCGGGAATTGCGCGATTCCCGCTAACCGCTAGTGTTTTTACAAAACGCTACTCCTATTCTACCCTATCGTGGGCATTTTGCGATTATCGCTAATCGCAAACGCTTTACCTGCAGGGGTTTGTTGGCGATTTTGGAGCAATTGCGATTAGCATGTATAGAACCGCTAATCGCGATTGCTCCCAAAACGCGAATTCGTCCAGTAATTTTTCCACGTTAGCGTGGAAAAATCACTCCCGCAATACGCTAGCGGTAATCGCTAGCGTTTTGCGATTTCCTAGTGTGAATGGGCCCTAATGCAGAGCCATGTGCAGAGCTAGCAGACTGAAATGTATCTATCTATCTGCAGCATAAAAAAAAACATTTTTGTGTGTGTGTGAAACCTGATACCAAGGCTGGAATTTCATACTAAAATTTTTCTTACTGTACTATGTAGTCATCTGAGAGATACAGAGACCAACACTGGCTGCATTGTCACTTTTCTCACAAAGCACTGACTCCTGATTGTAAATAAAGCATTCCAATGCAGCTAAAACCAACACACAACAAATTACAGCGTTTGCCTCTGATATTTAACATGTAAAGTAGGCAAAGGCTTACACAGCTACTTAGACATCATTTGTACTTAGTAATTTTAGAACACTTCGTTATTTATAGTTGTCCTTTAAGTTTTCTGAAATAGCCCTGCTAGATTTTGCGGATTGCTGACTCTCAGATCTACACATGCATATATTTGACACAAGAAGACATTTGATTTGGGTATGGAAATCAATATGGAGTTTTTATTATTATTATTATTTAATATTCATATAATTTAATATTCATATAGCGCCGACATATTCCGCAGCGCTGTACAGAGTATATTGTCTTGTCACTTAAAGCGGATCCGAGATGAAAAACTAACTATAACAAGTAACTTGTCTATCTTATCTAAAGTTTAGGTAGTTTACACAGCATATCTAGCTGCAAACAGCTTCAAAAGTTTATGATTATTTATTCCTGTGATACAATGAGGGCAGCCATGTTCTGTTTGTCACATTGTCACAAGCTGAGGGCTGGAGATGCTATCAGCTTGCCTGTGTGTAAATTGTATGTTTTTTAGAGATGTGAGAGGAAATGAGAGTGCCTGGAGGAAACCCTCGCAGAGGCTGGGAGAACATACAAACTCTATGCACATAGTGCCCGAGCTAGGATTCAAACCAGGGACCCAGCGCTACAAGGCGAAAATGCTAACCACGGTTTCTTGAGGAATAGTTTGATGTTGCCTCCCATTGCCCTTTGAATATGCTTTATCGACACACCAAGTATAGACACAACAAAGCCTTCACCCCTTCCAGCCATGTCTTCCTTCTTATCATTTTGATGGGACTTCCAGCTAGCTAACATAAGGATTTACAGCTCATGATGGAGGTATATTGGGTGGAGTTTACCAGCACTGATGAGCCCAAGCAGACTGTGGGATGTGTGTAACGGGAAAGTTGTGACCTAAGTACCTTGTTGCATGAGAGCTCCAACTCCAAACCAGAAACTATTTAACAAAGTAAAATTGTTTTCCACGACGTCTGAGTCAGGGTTGCACGGATGTGGGTTATACCACTCGTAAGGGGTGAACCTGCGGTTTTTAACAGAGACAGTCTGTAAACATCAGATAAACACCAGAGCATCAGCAAACCTGCTTAAACAAGGTGGAAGAAAAGAAGGTGAGAGAAGAGAAACAGGCAAAAAAACACTTTAAAAAATGCATTTACATACTTGCCAATGCTACCCACTGAGTATTGAAAGAGGCACTGTAGTGACATACAGCAGAATGCAGTGAATGATGCAGGATAACCACTTTTAGGGCCCTTTTCCACTAGCGGCGTTTGCATAGGCTAACATAGGAATCGCGGTAGGTAATTTCCACTACCGCGATTCATTTTTGACTCAAACGCGATCGCACCACGGAGCGATCTTTGCCGCGATTTTGCTATGCAGTGCATTGCATAGCAAAATCGTGAACGCAATCGCCGGGAATGTTTCCTGCACTTGTGATTTAGCAATCGCTAGCGTTTAGCACGAACGCTAGCGATTGCTAGTGGAAAAGGGCCCTTATGGTACTTTTCCTGGTTTCAGCATTAGAAACACTTCCTATATCTACTGTATATATTGCTGAATATTGCTAACTATGTAGCCCTGCCCTTTCTGAAGATGCTTACCCTAGGCTTATTAGATATGTGGAATTCTTCCCTCCCCCCCCCAGAGCATTCTGGGAAACAAGGTACATTTTCTGTTGGAAGAGTGGGAGACAATTAGTAGCAGGCACTACGGTACAAATGTGGTTCCCCTCTAAAGCAATCTGTGCTCTGTCCACCGGCGTAACAATAGGGGATGCGACCACTGCCCCCGCGGGGGGGCTCGGGCCGTTTTGGGGGCAGGAGGGGTCGCAGCATAAGAGGAGAGCATGGCCGCAGATCGGTGGGGAGAGGGGACATTCCCCCCCATCCCTCACCTTGGGCTCCCCTCTCAGCGCTCCCCTCCTGCAATCTTTAGTGACAGCGGGCAGCAGCAGCGGTGGCAGGATAACACATACCTTATTCGCCCCGGAGGTCTCTGATGTCTAAGGACTTCATGTCACTTCCTGTTTACACAGGAAGTGACATGAAGCACTTACTTGATCGGAGACCTCCGGGGCAAAGGAGGTATGTGTTATCCTGCCACCGCTGCTGCTGCCCGCTGTCACTAAAGATTGCAGGAGGGGAGCGCTGAGAGGGGAGCCCAAGGTGAGGGATGGGGGGGATGTTGGGGGGGGGGGCGGGCCCAGATTTTTTTTTGCAGGGGGGCCCGGGGATTTCTAGTTACGCCCCTGGCTCTGTCATTTAGGGAGCTGGCACATTGATAGAAGAATGGGGTGTATTGTGTGCGCTGGTTGCAGGAAGAAGCAGTGAGCGTAGCTAAGAAGCTGTGGGCCCCAGTGCAAGTTTTACATTGGGGGCCCCCCATGCATTCTATACATATTAATTGATACGGCCCACCAAAACCAATCAAGGACAATCACAGTGTCAGAGGTGCAAGAAGGGGATGGGAGCAGTGTGTTAAGGATTATTACTATTCCAAGCATCTAAAGAAGTGATTATTACAAGGACAGGACCAATAAACAGCTTATACTGTTGTTGAGAGTGGGTCCCATGGGGCCCCTCTAGCCCAAGGGCCCCAATGCGGTTGCTACCTCTGCACCCCCTATTGCTATGCAAGTGGGAAGAAGTACACTCAGAACACCAGAAGTGCTGAAAGAGGAGTCTACACTTTCAGACTCATCTACTACTCCCATCGCTCTGTCTCCACGACTCCACTACGCAAATCCCTTCATTGGCTTCCAATTCACTTAAGAATCAGCTTCAAGATCCTATGTTTGGCATACAAATCCATACACAAGTCCTGCCCAACCTACATCTCTGACCTGGTCAGCAGATATACACCTTGGCGTCCACTTCGCTCCTCCAACGACCTCCTCTTAACCACCCCACGCATCTCGCACTCCCATGCACGACTGCAGGACTTCACTAGAGCTGCCCCCATCCTGTGCAACTTTCTCCCACTGCCTGTCAGGCTCGCTCCCACCTTCAACACCTTCAAAAAAGCACTCAAAACTCACTTCTTCAAGGAGGCCTACATCAACTCAACACTGCCCTAATCCTTTCTGCCAATAACTTCTTGTTGCACTCCCTCCTTCGTGTCACCAACCCCTCCCACTAGATTGTAAGCCTTTGGCAGGGCCCTCTCCCCTTGTGTATCTTACTTGACTGTGTGCACTTTACCCAGAATTTGGAACTGGTAATTTTTACCACTACCACTCCAGTTTATGATCTGGTATGTACTACTATCTGCATTGTGTTGTGTATCTTATTGCTATTACCTGTATTGTTGTATCTCTGATTTGTTACCTGTATTGTTCTGTCACCCCAGTTATCATTGTCTGTAATCCTATTTATTGTACAGTGCTGCGTAATATGTTGGCGCTATATAAATCTAATAAATAATAATAATAATACACTTATTGAAAGTCTAATTACAGTTCAAAGTTGCATTGATTGACCAAACACATACCTGTCTGCTTCAGCCTGTGTGGAGGCGTTGGTGAGGGTACCACCAGTAGAGTAGCAGCCACCACCAACACTGCCCCAAGCCTAAATAGGACGGGCAATGCATGTGTGTAATTTTTAGTCTGGTTGCCCTTGCTTACCGTCCGCACCAGTAATCAAATGACTGCACTTTGTCTCCTATCAGCTTGACATTCACACACAGCTGTAGCAGATTGATGTAGACCATGGACACCGTTTTAAGGAATTTATTGGCTTCAATCAGAAATACAAGGTGTTCAGGTCATCAGCACTCTTTGGTGCAGCAGCAAAGCAAGAATATGAATATCATTACAGATCTTGGAGTTGCAATCAGAAGTCAGCACTACTAAGCTAAACTATGTTCCATGAGAAGTGAGCTAAACTAAGCATAAAGCGGTCTAACACCCAGCATTTCAACTTTGCTTTAAAAGATTGCTTACAGCTTAGAAACTATTATGCTAGATTTTTTTAAAGCAGAAATTCACTGAATGGGTTAAACATGGCATTTTAGTTTTGCATTTAGTTAGAAATCCGCCTCTGTGCTGAGGTTTAGATACAAATGTATCTTTGTTTGGAATGAAAATAGACCTCTGAAAAGCCTGTCTGGGAAGCCCTCTGTGCTCTCTCATAGGTGTTTATTTATTTACATTGTAAATAGATACATTTGTATCTAAACCTCAGCACAGACAGGGATTTCAAGCTAAATGCAACGCTAAAATGTCATGTTTAACCCATTCAGTGAATTTCTGCTAAAAAAAATAAATGGCATAATAGTTTCTAAGCTATAAGCAATATTTTAAATCAAAGTTGAAATGCTGGATGTTAGACCACTTTAACTAAAGCAAAGAGAAAGGAAATGATGGAAGGAAGGCAAGGGAAGTAAGTGAAGTGAAAGGAAAGTACCCAAAAAACTAGGGATTGCTCTTATATACAGAAAAACCTCTCACTTTAGAAGGATTAATTAGTCACATCCCACTGTAGGTGGGTGGTGGGTGAATTATGGATGTCAATCATATTAGGAGCTTTCTATTGGCTTCCATGATTGAGATATTGACAGGCCATATACCATGCAGAACTGGAAACACCAAGCTTTAATTGGAGTTCTTTCCTGGAATCATTACTGTTTTCATACTGTGAAAGTACACATCTGTTTATACCTTCTAGCAATCCAGTATCCAAGAAATCACACTCTTTATTGAGTCATTTATATCCACAAAGGTAGCCAACAATTGTTTCGGGGGCCCCGCACGGTCCCCCTTTATCAAGGCGCGTTATCAAGCTTCTATATATAGAAGGACCACGCCTTGATTAGGGATGGTCGGAAATGCCAATTTCCGATTCCGCGGTAAATCCGCATTCCGCCATTGCCAATTACCGATTCCGCTACCAATTTCCGCATTCCAATGCGGAATTTCCGCCGGAAATCGCGGAAATTCTGCCCGACTTTAACATCGATTTTCTCAAAAACTATAAGTTTTTTTAACTACTGTTCAGAAGATTATGTTTAAGAAACCCTGAAAATGTGGTGTTTCTAGGACTAACAGGGGTTTTTCTATTAACCGCTAAAGTCGGCGGATTTTTACTGTAATGTAAAATGCAGAAAATAGACAGATGCAGATTTTCTGCATTTTACATTACAGTAAAAATCCGCCGACTTTAGCGGTTAATAGCAAAGCCCCCTTAAGTTCTAGAAACACCAAATTTTCAGGGTTTATTAAACTGAATCTTGTGAACAAGATGCAAAAAAGTTTTCAAAAAGAGCTTATAGTTTTTGAGAAAAGCGATGTTAAAGTCGGGTGGAATTCCCGCGATTTCCGGCGGAAATTTCCGTGATTTCCGGCAGAAATCCGCCTACGGCACTTGCATTACCGATTTCCGCATTCCAATGCGGAAATGTAATTTCCGATCGGAATTTCGGAAATTGCATTTCCGCGGAATCCGAATGAGCATCCCTAGCCTTGATAAAGGGGGACCCTGCGAAGCCCCCAAAACAATGGGCTGATATACTGAATTGATGACTTTGTTTGGGGCATAGCTTTTGCCACAATATCAAGCACTCGACCTTGATGAAACTGGTGTGCCCACTCACAATCTTCTTGAATCTGTTTATACCTTCTAGTCCCAGGCAGTGCCTGTCTGGACATTTGTTAGATTATAAACTAATTGACCATCTACAAATCTTGATGTTCCAATGCTTTATGAGAATTATGCTCTCTAGAATCTGTCTTAAGGGAGAACTCTGATTAGAATCTTCTGCTGAAACAGTGGTTCGTAAAGTGAATGAGGGTTTTACATTGCAAGAACTTCACAGATTCTTACAATGTGTTTACGCAATCAATGCAACGTTGAACTGTAATTGCACTTTCAATAAAAGAAGACTCCGTTTGCAGCAGTGACGGGGTTCTAAGTGTTCTAGATAAACATTCCACAGAGCTGCACCTAACAGGACTAATTATGTCACCAACTGTCATAAATTCCACAGTGTAAATTGAGGTGAGGAAAGATTTTTCATTGAGTAAATATTGACTAAATACTTTATTAATAAATATTGACAAAAAAAAAAGCTATTATAGTCATGATGTTATTTTCACTACAGTTCCTCCTTAAATAACTCAGAGATTTCCCATGTTCTGCTCCACTCCAATCCCAGCAGCACCAATTCTCACTAATTTTAGCGGTTGTAACAAGTCTTCCAGTTATTGATAGGGATGATCACAGATATGCAAATTGTTCCGAGTTGATGCAAATTTATACAAATTCTTATGCAAATATATGCAGATTGAAAATGAACCAATCAATTTAAACCTGGATTTAAATTGTTTGGTTCATTTTCAAACTGCATACATTTGCATTAAAATTTGCATACTTTCAGAACAATTTGCATCCCATTGATCATCCCATTATTGAATGTAACAATGATGCAGGAAAAACATATGCAGAGAGCAAGAAAGTCATGTAACTGTCACCGATTTCATCCAATTATACATAAAATTCAGCCAACTTTTGCGTATATAATAATCCTAGAATGACAGATTGTCTTACCAATATCTCTCAGCAATTGTTTATAAACTACGCTGTGTATCCAATCTTGTATTATCACAAAGCGTGTGGGCTCTGCATGTCCCTTTTGTAGTCTTAATTTCAGACTCTGGCCCATATGCAAGTCATTTTTTCCTAGGTGTTATTTTTGCACCTTGTCAATAAAATGCCTTTCAAGCCAGCAGCAAGCAAGAAAATACTAAAAATAATATTGATAGTACTTTATCAACTTATTTTTTGGGTACTTTTTCAATTGAAAAGTGGTGAAAAGTTAGTTTAAAGAAAATCTATCTCCCAAGAAAACCTAACAGCAACCGGTGCATTCAAATCCAAGTGTGACATGACTTTTCTGACTTTAAGCTAAGGCACATCTGTCATGTCTCAAATTCTGTGCCTTTCACATACCAAGCCCCTTAGCCCCACCTCAGCTCCTTAACAGTCCGGGGGAAGAGCCTCTAATAAATAATGAGACATGGGACAAAGCTGTGAGGCTTTTGTGTAGGAGTCTTCAGAAACAAGGAAAGTTGTGACTGGGCACACCATCTAAGGTAGGGTGATTGGTATTGTGGTATAGGCAGACCACCAAAGCATAAGTCCAGTATTCAAATATACCAGCACTCCAATTTCTCAAAGAATCACGCTCTTTTATTGAGCTGACATATCCACAGAAATGACCGGCAATTGTTTCGGGGCCTCGCAGGGTCCCACACACGCCTTGAGAAAAGGGGACCCTGCTAGCAGGAGTCTTAGCTTACACTCACGTTTACTTGTTAGCCTCGTTCTGAACTTTACAGTCTAGTGCAGTGATCTACAAACGTGGCTCTCCAGTTGTTAAGGAAGGAACTACAAGTCCCACAATGCATTGCAGGAATCTGACAGCCACAGTCACGATTCATAAAGACAAATACATTGTGGGACTTGTAGTTCCTTAACAGCTGGAGAGCCAAGTTTGCAGATCACTGGTCTAGTGGGAAAAAAAAAGGTCACTGCATCTTATGGTCCAAATGCAGGGAGTTCCTGACTTGTGAACGCCTGCCAATATGAACCTCACCGGACGCAATGTCAGAGGACTCCCTGTACTGTGATCATGCAGAGGACGACGCAGGGACAAACAGAGGACACAGGGGGACACAAAGGGGCATAGAGGAGGACACACGGAGGACAGAGGCGGACACATGGAGGACACAGAAAGGAGACAAGGGAGACAGAGGACACAGGGAGACACGAGGTACAAGGGGGCATGAGGTACAAAGGGGAGATAATCCACAAGCTGCCCCTTCACCATGGATGCACCAGGTTTAGTATATATATTTTCCCCCTGGTTTTTGTCCTCTAAACCTAGGCGCATCTTATGGTCAGGAAAGTCTTATAATCCAAAAAATAAGGTCATTAATTAATCAATGTTAACACAAATACTGACAACATTGGCTCTTTCCAGTGCTGGGGGTACAGTGGCAAATATGAGACAGCTGAAGACAGGACTGTAGTAGACTGCTTTTGTTCTTTGCACCATTATAATTGTTATTTTGCAGGTTTTACCTGCTTAATGCCATTAATCATGGCAATTCACAGATAAAGCAGTGAAGACTAGTGATGGTCAAGTAGATGCAAATAACTTCGAGTTTATGCAAATGTATGCAGCTTGAAAATGAAACCAATTGAATTTTACCTTAGTGGGATTTGATTGGTTCATTTTCAAGTTGCATAAATGGCATACAAAATTGCATAAATTTGCATCAACTCAAAGTTATTTGCATCTACTTGACTATCACTAGTGAACACAGCAGTCAAGTTAAGTTTTCTTTACCTGCCTAACCATATTAACAAGTTTGAATATACAGTTTAGTACAATGTTGGTGTTTAAAGGGCCCCTATCGGGAAGAATGGAAACATTTTAATACGTATGTACACAAGTCGCCTGCGCAGCAGAGCGGACCAGACTGGGATCGGCTATTTCTGCCTGATCCGAGGCGAGAGCCGCTAATGTGCCTGCGCTGAAGCCGGGGAAGGTAAATATTGCAGGCGCTACTGCGCTTGCGCCACAGCCTGACAAATTGTGGGCTGTGGATCTGGAGGGGCCTAGCGAGACAACCATGGGATGGAGCAGGACGGCGAAGCCTCATTAGGATCCAGTGGCTTCCCCTTCCTGAGGTAAGTACCCCCCAGGAGCCTTTTTTTGATACAGAGTCTCTTTAAAGGAAAGCTGTAGGGGGTTGGGGGAAAATGAGCTGAACTTACCCGGGGCTTCTAATGGTCCCCCGCAGACATCCTGTGTTGGCGCAGCCACTCACTGATGCTCCGGCTCCGTCTCTGGTTCACTTCTGGAATTTCAGACTTTAAAGTCAGAAAACCACCGCGCCTGCGTTGCCGTGTCCTCGCTCCCGCTAATGTCACCAGAAGCGTACTGCGTAAGCACAGACCATACTGGGCCTGCGCAGTACTCTCCTGGTGACATCAGCGGGAGCAAGGACATGGCAACGCAGGCGCAGTGGTTTTCAGACTTTAAAGTCTGAAATTCCAGAAGTGAACCGGAGGCGGGGCCGGAGCATAGATGAGTGACTGCGCGGGCTCAGGATGTTTGCGGGGGACCATTAGAAGCCCTGGGTAAGTTCAACTCATTTTCACCCGACCCCCTTACAGTATTCCTTTAAGTGTTTCTTCTGTAACTGTAGGGCAGCATGTTTCATAATTTAATAATGTGCATAACACTAAGCCAGGCATGTCCAAAGTCCGGCCTAGGGGCCAAATGCAGCTCACCGAGCCATTTCTGTTGGCCCACAAACCTCTCTAAAGTTGTTAATTCCATGTGGCCCACAGGCTGTAGCTGCAGTGCCAGCAGTAGTAACAGCCACTGATTAGCAGCTGACACTGTGCTAGCTGCACACAGTATACAGGTTATTTCCTGTGGAATTGTTTTATTTCACAACATTTCACAGGGATAGTGTACCTACCGACAATGAGCAAAAACTATGATTAATTTACCTAGTTCAGCACCCTAGCACTCTCAAGTATGGCGATATGACCCTTGGCCTAAAAAGTTTGGACACCACCCCTGCTCTAAGCAGTTCACAGAGTAGAGAAGAGAGGGAGTTATAGAAACTTGAGCAATCCTGTGGTGTGGCCTTCTTATCTAAGATTCACAGATCAAGACACCTGGAGAAATATAGATGTTTGGTTTTGCGTTCATGGTGGCTTGCATAAGTTATATTCTGGTAGATGTTTAGCGGTGTGGAAACATAGCAGCTGTTGGTATGGTGTTTGCTTATCGGCAGGCCACAGTCAGCTTTGTGGAGAAGTCACAAAGGGTATTATCACTGGTGTCCTCAAAGGACTTGACTCTGTTCTGTAATAACTATTAGGTCAGAAGGTGGGACAGTTTGAAGTATCTTGGACACCTTGGCTGTGTGAGAACGTTACAACTATTTGTAAACAGGGCTGGTATGTTTAAGCCCTGTGACGAGAGGGTCACTGAAAAATGAGCGGACAAACTAATAGACTGTGCTCATGTTGGATGGATTCCCAGTTCTCATAAAAGCACCATGAGAGAGCTGCTGGTTGGAATTCGCAAACACAGACACTTTGTCTGTATTGTGGCTCTTCAGACAGGATGACGTGAATGATGTTATTCACAAGTATAGATGGCCTGAACATCAAATTTTGGGTTCACGAACAGCGAACACGAACTTTCGCAAATGTTCGCGAACATGCGAACCACCATAGACTTCAATGGGCAGGCAAATTTTAAAACCTACAGGGACTCTTTCTGGCCACAGAAGTGATGGAAAATATGTTTCAAGGGGTCTAACACCTGGACTGTGGCATGCCGGAGGGGGATCCATGCCAAAAGTCCGCCAAAAATTACATAGTTAATGCAGAGTCGGGTTTTAGTCCCCAAAGGGCAGAAATCACATTACATTCAGAACACAGCTATGGGTGCGGTGCACACAGCTGTACACAGCTATTGGTGTTAGTGGGCTTTGGAGTGTCACACAGAGAGAAATGCAAGAGTACTATCAGAATACAGTGAAAAATAATGCACTGGAGTGGTTCTGTGCCTGCAACTTAATGTGGCAACAGCAGTAGTGTGCACAGCTATGGGTGTCAGTGGGCTGTGGAGTGTCACACACAAAATAAAACACAGGAGACCGATGTACTAGCCCTTAAAAGGACTATTTGGGGTGCTTTAGGCAAGTAGTCAGTGAGGAACAAGAACACAGGCCTAGCTAATGTTTTCCCTACCTCCTATCTGCAGCAAGTCTGACCTTGCTCTCACTAACAGCAACCAGCAGAGATTGAATCTAAAATGGCCACTGCAACTGCTTTTTAATAGAGGGGTTGGGTGTCCAGGAGGGGGTGCTTGCTGATTGGCTGTCATATATCTGCTGACTGTGAGGTGAAGTTAAGCTCTATGATGATGTATAGGGGTTGGTCGATCACGCCAAATGTTCGCCGCGGACGCGAACAGCAGAAATTTGCTGGGAACTATTTCTGTGGCAAACAGCTTGGGCCATCTCTACTCACAAGCTTACACTAGACAGCCATAGGTGAGTGATTAGGTCATTAAAAAATAAAGTTCCCAAAATAAAAACTTGAGTTTTCACCTCGAAAGCAGTACACCTAAGAAAAGAGAGTAGTAGTAATGTTCAGCTTTGGTGCGACAAAGAAAGGAACATGGATGGCAAATGATTAGTAAGAGTCCATGGGAAATATATAGGGATGAATACAGGGTGGAGCACCTTGAGTGGGGTCTCATAATAGATTGTATATTGAAGGAAACCAAACATGTTTTCCCTGCCATGTTTCCTCCCTTCCATTCCAGCTGCCCTTATTTATCCAGGGACAGGTGTGAAGAGAACATTTGTGACTTCTCTAAACTCTTTGAAGCACAGTGCATTATCTCCCCACCCCTCCGCTGATGTTTACTCTCTGCTAATGTGTGCAATAAAATAATTACATTAGTCCTTATATGCCTGAACTTTCTGCGGATCAGGCAGACCCTGCCGGCCGCAGAAGTAGAGTCATAAAAGCCTCTGCTAAGCTTTTAAACATTAAAAGAGGAGTTAAAATGGAAAGTTTTTTAATTATTATTAATGAGCCACATTGTTAGCATGCATTTTTAATGTGCTGTTGAGGTGCCCTGGGTGCTAAAAAATTGTGCTTGGTTCCCTTTAAGGAATGGGTTTTTGCACACAACTTACTTAGCAATAATGCCTAGCCAAAGTATCTGTCTATAGTAAAGGTATAATAATAATTATTTAGCAAAACTTGGATTTATTTTTTTTTACTATAGAGGGATTGTTTCACTGATGGAGCAAATTGGGATCCTTAAAAATTAGATACTTCATTTTTTTTATTGTTAACTGATTATAAGGTATTTTGTGTCCCTTGGCAGATTATTAAAAACCACCCATTGTTTAGAGCTGTTCACAACCTGTAGTGAAGGCTTCAGGTCCACAAGTAGGTAACCTTGGATTGACCAATGAAGGGTAAAGCAATTTATGGGATTCTTTCCTACGTAATAATAAATATGTCCATTTAGATCACTTATTTCCTAAAGCAAACCTGAACTGAAAATTAACCGTCAAAATAACCATACACATGTCATACTTACCTACTCTGTAGTCTACTCCTCAATCTCTTTCTCCTCTCCTGCGTCCTGTTTGTCCACTGTGATCAATGGAATTCTCCATACTCCATTTTAAAAATGGTCATTACCCCATAACAACTTCCTGTTCAGCACATTGTTAAATAGTAATATCGCCCACTTGAGCCATAGGGAAACAGGGACATTACCTTGCTCATCAGTTGTCCTTTCAGTTATAACTGACAGCAACTGATATACTTCAGTCCTGACAAAATCTTGTCAGTATTGGAAGGAATCATTGTACAAAGAAAATGGTGAGCTTCTGAGAGAAACTGACGGCGAGGTAAGTATGTCATATACATTTGTAGGTACACCATGGTTTTATTTTGGATAATTTAACTCAGCTCAGGTTCACTTTAAGATTAAGTCTATGTAAGATACATTGCGTTCCGTTGCCCAGTTCCCTCCTCTGCCAGATCGCTGCTTGTTATCTAAAAGGATGATAAAAGACTTTTACTTCTCCAGAATGCACTGTTCTTTCTTCATCCCTTCTCGTTTCCTTGACATCTGTATTTTCATCATAAATACTCCAGCAACTCAGAAAGCGCTTTCAAAAATAGCCCAGGAATATAGCGAGAGAGTCATTTGATATGCAGATGAGATTTTAAATAATTTTACTCGGTTCAGTTTCACATTAAGTGATCTAAATGGCAACTTTTACACATGAAAGCTGTCAGTCACATGGACACATTAGTGGCAAAGGCATCAAGAGGAAATAAGGGTTGAGGAAGGAATATTAAGGAACACATTTGGTAAATGTTTATGTCTAATCTACGGACATCCACAATCTTTGAGTAACTGGAAGGAAAGAGGTGGAGATTCCACTCATGTACAGAACACTGGGAGCCGGGGGAAGGTGGGGGGGGGGGGGGGGGGGGGTTCTTTCAAAGAGCTGCTGCTCCTCTCCCGGTGCCCTTATTGCAGCATTAGCTTCCTCATTTGTATCCACCCTCTGGAGGAGACATCGGAAGTCTTCGGGAACTGAATCCTCCTGAAGACAGTCGGCCCTGTAGTGCACCTATGTGAGTGCGTGAGTGCGCAAGAGCGTGCTCACACAGGAGCAGTACGGAGCTGCCCGTCTTCGGGAGCACTCAGGCTCCCAAAGATTCCCAAAGCCTCCTTTGGTGGCAGATAGAGCAGTATTTAACCAAATTGGTTAAATACTGCTACCGGGGGAGCCAGCGCTGCAATGAGGACCAAGCGAGGAGCGGGAAGGTTCTATAGGACCCAGAGCCTTCCCTCTCCTTAGGTAAGTATCTGGCTAATTTTTTTTTTCTTGAGGGGGGGGGGGCAATTTCTATCGACTTTAAAGGGTACTTTGGACCCCTCAACATTTCATTGAGTGATCAAAGCTGGTTTTCCTGCCCAACGGATCTGTTCAGATCCACTGTGGATTGCAATCAGATGGCTGGAAACGAATAAGGAAAATAACATCAATAATTTATTGAGTAAATGATGCAGTTTGATTTAGTTTCTATTTTTTTTTCCTTAATTAGAAAAAGTAAAACACTCTCAATCTCAACACTTCCGCGAGATAATGAAATGAAATCACAGAGTTGGACCGCCACGTACTGAAGAAAAGAGTGATATCCAACTTCACGCAGCCTGATAAACCCAGACAGAAACGTATTCTTGTCTCAAGCGCAACAACAATTCCTTTTCATCAGGGACTAATGATCCTCCGCCGAACGCTGAAAGCCTTCTTAGGACAGCGGTAAGAAAATGCGGCTGATGCATAATCAAAACCTGAGATCCGATAATGACTTCCAATCCTTGGATGGGAAGACTCTGCCTAGTGAAACTACTTAGGAGGTAATCAGGAGCCGAGGATTTGCCTTCGTAGGAAACTACAGCTGTCACATTACTTTCCCTGCGTATTATGAACTGGGACAGCGACAGAGAATGCATCTAACAGGCACTTACTGGAGAGCGCCGGTCATTTATGAACTAGAAACATAGCGCTGAACGAAAAGCTTTTTCTTGCATGAGTGCTGGCTTCCTGCCGTCCAGACTTCCTTCCCATAGGTTACTTATGCCGCCTGTTGTTTTACCTATGTGGGTTCTGTGCCGCCATCGTTCTTGTAATGTCGGCAACATGTAGAGCAGCTCGGTAAAATTCTGTCCATGTTGGCTCTCTCTCTCACAATGACCTCATCCTACTATCTAAAGTTTTCCTTCGTAATAGAGAAGTAATCTCTGATCAGTTACGTTCTTTGAGAACAGGCTTAAAATACTGGAATCGGGAATAACTATAGTAAAGTCCTTGTTAACTTGGGCGCTGAATGTTGCCAATAGTTAGAAAATCTTTAACTATTTGCAGACCGCTTTGGTTGAAATCTATGTCCTGCAGGTGGCTGCGCAGCTCTGACAGTACGTAGATTGCAGCTGCTTCGCCACGCACTCCCACCGCTACCAACGATCACACCCGCCACGACCCATCTCTCTGCTGTCTCTGCTTGGCTCCTGACCGGGTGATGACTATCCCATAGCTTACATTGATAGTGTTATAGTCCTTAAAGGGAACCAGAGATGAACGATTCACACAAAATAAACATATCAGTTGATAGCTTGTAAAGAATAAATGCTCTACCCGATAATTTTGCCACTCTGGTGTGCCTTTTTGAGTGCTTTTTATCCATTATTGCTCCAGGAAATATCCAACATGGCCGCCGGCTCATATTCCTTCTGCTTCCAGGTTATGAGGTGTTCTGGATGTGCTGTCTAGGCTATATGAGACTATAGACAAGCAGGGCTGCTGTAGGCTTTCATCTGTGTGCTTTCAACTTCATATTCTGGTATGCTTTGTGGCTGCCTGTAGGAAGTGTCTCTCATAGTAATGAAACTGCATACAGTAGATAATAATGATGACTGGCTGCACAGACCGAGCACACAGATCACACAGCCACACTTGTCTGTTAGACAGAGATTTTTCCTGCAGCAGCAGCCCCTCGCATGTCATCACAGCTCTCAGTATGTAAAGCATGAAATTTGAGCCAGGAGGGGGAAGGCTTGGGCTTGAAAAGACTCCACAGAGAGGAGTGACTCAGCTATAATGATTCAAGGTCAAACCTCGGTTGATAACAGATAGATTAGACTGAGAAGAATAAAACTAAAAGCAGGGTAGGTGTTTACTGTCATGTTCCAACTGATAAATGTAATAAAATACATGAGGGTGCTTCGTCTCTGGTTCTCTTTAAGGGACCAGAGACTGACGGTATGCAAGGGGTTTAAGAACAACTATAAGTATTTGTACACATACTTGTTATACTCATAATATTTGTCCCAGAGTAAAATGTGCCATCAATTAATGTAACTGTCACTTAACTGGAACTGGACACCTGAACTTAGACAGTTAGACCAGGTTTGTAGTGGGCCATTGCGTTGCATCATATTGGCCCCATTGTACAGCAGAACATCGCACTGCAATGCAAAAGCAATACGTATTTCACAGTGCAGCAGTAGTGCGATATCACAACGCGCTGCATGTGTTTATCATATAATGTCTGCGTTAATAGTCCAGTGAAGCATACCTTTCATTGTCTGTATGTTTCACTGGAAGCGACGCAACGTGCATATAACAAGCAGCTCCACATTCCTGTTGCATTACATTCCAACTGTCATGGTGAACGCAACACAACTCCCTAGGCATATGGAGTCTCCAATACAGAATTTATTTCCTTTTCAAACAATACCAGTTGCCTGGCATTCTGCCAATTTCTCTGGCTGCAGTAGAGTTTGGATCACACACCTGAAATAAGGATGCAGCTAATCTTGTCAGACTTCAGTCAGAAACATGTAATTAGCTTCATGCTTGTGCTGGGTCTATGGCTTAGAATATTAGAGGGTGATGAGCAGCAGGTCAGCCAGGCAACTGGTATTGTTTAGAAGGAAATAAATATGGCATATACAACATATATTTCTCAGTTCAGTTGGGTTTGGACTACGTGGGATTCTCTATTGCACAATACCACGCTTTAATTCTCTACTGCACAATGCTTTAATTGAAATCTATGCCTGTTTGTGAGCTGCTATTCCTGCCAGGGCGTAGATTTCACTCACCGCTGCCCCATGCTCTTGCCACTCTCATTGCTTCCGCCAATCACTTTACTCTCTCCCCACCACAGCTCACTCACCCTGCAGTCGGTATGACAGCAGAGCTCTGTGAATCGGTCAGGAGTTGATTTCATTGGCTCCTGACCTTGTCATCAACGTGAGCCAATCTTATAGGCTCACATTGATTACAGGGTCAGGAGCCAATGAAATTGGTTCCTGACCAGCTCACAGAGCTCTGTAGTCATAGAGGTGGCAGAGCGGGTGGGCTGAGACGACAGATGTGCGGTTCGAATGGTGGTAGCGGTGATTCGTGGGGATGTGCCATTTTTTTGTACCAGCGGTCTCTGGTCCTTAACCCTCCTGGCGGTTTGCTAAAAAATCGCCAGGGGGCAGCAAATCTTTTTAAAATTTTTTTTTTTTTTTTCATGTAGCGAGACAAAGTCTCGCTACATGATAGCCGCTGCTCAGCGGCATCCCCCCAGCCCCTCCGATCGCCTCCGGCGATCGGCAATCAGGAGATCCCGTTCAAAGAACGGGATCTCCTGGAGGGCTTCCCCCGTCGCCATGGCGACGGGGCAGGATGACATCACCGGCATCATCGACGTCGTGACGTCAAAGGGGATTCCTATCCACCCCATAGAGCTGCCTGGCACTGATTGGCCAGGCAGCGCACGGGGTCTGGGGGGGGGGGGGGCGCGACAGATAGCGGCGGATCGGCGGGTAGCGGCGGCGATCGGGCACTGCACGCAGCTAGCAAAGTGCTAGCTGCGTGCAGCAAAAAAAAAATTATGCAAATCGGCCCAGCGGGGCCTGAGCGGTGCCTTCCGGCGGCATAGCCCGAGCTATGCCCGAGCTTCCGCCAGGAAGGTTAAAGAACAAGTGACACCCATGCTAACCTAGAAATAAAAAACACATATATAAGTAGATAAATACTAATTCTACTTACATAACAGATGTATTGCGCTGTCCACGTTATGTTTCCTGTGCATTTTATAAAGGAAAAGCAGAAAATCCTATTCTAGGCAGTCGCCATCTTGCCAAGCTAATGCTGACATCATATCCTCCCTGACTCTTGTTTCCCCCCCCTCCCTTCTCTTGCTCATTGTGTATTCATTAGCTGCACTCCTCCCAGAGTCTTCAGACACTCCCACTGAGGTGTATACTAGTAGGAACTACACTGCCTATTTTTTTTATTTACACATCCAATCACTGAGTCACCTCAGCCTTGCTTGTAAACACAAGTAAACAGAGGGTGTTTCTGATAAGCAGCTAGATAGGGAAATAAATGGAAGAGGAGGAATATATTATAGATAAAAAGAACTTCCAGCATTCAACTCTTTGGCACTGTTTGGCACTAGGGCCAGTTCTCCTAAAGTGTGTGATAACTACAAACCATAACAGCAGAAAACGTTTCACATGTTTTGAATGCAGGATTAGCATCTTTATCACTTAATACACTCAGACCAGTTGCTGTTGAAATTTGATTTTTATGGTGACGATACCGCTTTAATGGGCAAGAGACCACTGGTACTGATGAGGTTAAACCCAAACAAATTTGGGTGATAAAGAAACCAGAGCACAAGGATTATGATTCTATTCACATACAGCCGTGTGTATTAAATGAGGATGTAGGTAAAAACCCTACCAAGCAGTACGCGATTATAAATCTCTTTTGGCGCATTTCAGTAACTTGCCCTCCAGCTATACATAAAGGGAATGCAAGTGTATAATAGAAAGGTAACACAAGCATTTAATACCTCAATCTGTTAGCAGAGGAAAAAAAAGTAAAAAATAAAAAGAAACCCAGTTCCAAAATGCTAGAAATGAACCCTTTGAGCTTCAGCGATAATTGGCGAGCCAGCCAGGAGAAGGTAGTTCTTCCTCCCCGCTGTACCATCCGAGCATGTCTATGGTATTTATAATTGCAAAACACTTTTAATTGCCAATGTCATACCAAATACATTTTAATTACTGTTTCAACACTATGATTAATTTGTGAATTTATTAACTCTTATAACTCAGGGGGCCTAGCTGAACCGGAGTAATGAAACCAGGTTGTAATAAACCCACTAATTAACAAGTAAATATTCAAAGCTGACTTTGAAAATACTTAGCAGGTTTTAAGTGACTGTGTGGATTTTTTTTTTCCTCCCTGAATGCAAAATAATGCACCAGGCTTGAACCGCAAGCGGGTCTCATCTGCATATCAAATGGCTTTCTCTCCATATTCCTGGGCTATCTGTGAAAGCGCTCTCTGAGTTGCTGGAGTATTTATGACGAAAATACAGATGTCAAGGAAACGAGAAGGGATGAAGAAAGAACAGTGCATTCTGGAGAAGTAAAAGTCTTTTATCATCCTTTTACATAACAAGCAGAGACCCAGCAGAGGGAGGGGGGGGTTTGGGGGGGATAGGGCAACGGAACCCAATGTATCTTACATAGACTTAATCTTAAAGTAAACCTGAGTTGAAAATAAACTGATGAGATAAACATTTATATTTGTCCTCCTACTCCTAAGAATGACTTTTTAAACAAACCCATGGCTTTCTGTTATATTTAAACAATTACAAAGTAGGTTGAATGTTTTACTGTCTCCAATCAGTGACAGCCTATTAAGTGTCCCAGACTTAAAATGCATGAACTATTGACCTTTTTTATATCCCTCCCCTGAGCTCAGAATTTGTATTCTGCCATGCAAACTTAGAGGCTTTGTTCACATCTAAAATCGAAATCGCTGACGCCAGTGATTTACAATTTTTTGGGCAATTTTTTTTTTCTCCTCCCGTCGCTCGGGTGGGCACTGCGGTTTTTGTAAAGTGCTTTTATAAGCATTTTTGCAGAGCGATTGCGTTTTTTCACTTCCTGACGTCAGGAAGTGAACTCTTTGAACCGGAAAAGAATAAATACAATGTATTTATTCTTAAAAGCACCTAGGAAATCGCTATGCAAAGCGCTTTTTCAAACGTTTTGTAATTTCCCTATACCTTCCATTGAGGCAAAACTTGCAACGCGTGCAAGCTGTTTGGAATGCAGGGCAGACGGCGGAATTATGGGTAAATAACCACCTTCTCCGCGCCGCATACCTGCGCCAATTAAGCCTCATCTGAATCACGAGTAAGCACTCGTGATTACTCGTGAGAGCAACCCCGGTTTCAGACATATAGATGGATGAAATAAAAGTCAGTGTACAAGTGAAAGGGCAACTGAGTTCGGAAGCCTGCGGCTAATGGACAATTTCGGCGGCCCATAGGCGCTAATGCAAATATCGGCCATTGGGTAGCGAAAGCAGAAATTTGGGTGTCCGATAAATATTGTTTTGAAAATTAGAACATTTTAGTTTTTGAAATTATTTTTGTTTTGATAAAATTAAAACGTTATAGTTTTTGAAGTTTTTATTGTTTTGAAAATTAGAAATATAGTCTGTATTTTTTGGACTAGAAGACTCACTTTTTCTCACCCAAAAGTTGGGGGGAAAAAAGTCACTGCGTCTTATAGTCCAAATGCAGAGAGTTGCTGATTTTTGTGCCCATGCAGAGGAGGACACGGGGGTAATACAGAGGACACAGGGGGACACAAAGGGGCATAGAAGAGGACAAAAGGATGACAGAGGTGGACATGGGGAGAAACAAGAAGTCCAAGGAAGCATGAGGTACAGGGGAGGACTGGGACCTTTTGGCCTGGGGGGAAAACACAAACTAGAGGCCCGTTTTCACGGCAGCCCCAGCCCAAATGACATCACACAAGTGCCCCACGTGCTATATGTCGGTAGTCACGTGGGAAATACAGCAAGGACACTCGAGGGACAGCGTGACAGGTAAAGTATGAATGCACTGGCTCCGGGGGGCACATAATACATTTTGAGTTACAACGGTTAGGGTTTCTATCACTTACACAAGTCCTGCAAGCAGCCCTTATGGAGTCTAGGGACTGTCTGTAAGCAGCCCTTCTGGAGTCTGTCGAAAACTTTTCAACCTAGACAATATCTTATGTAGCTGTGCACATGCAGTTAACAATGGTGAGAGACCAGACAGATTTTTTTTCCCACGGACCCTGCAGGCAAGTCTCTGCTCTGTATCATGCTGTGTATACTTACTAGCTTGTCCGTCCTGCAATTGCTCTGTAATTGGGCATTTATTTCCCTCATTCAGCCTTGTGTTTCACATTGCCTTATACAAAAACCTGAATTCACCAGGCACAGTGCCAGCCCTAAATCACTAAATGAGAGGCAGCCTGGGGGGAAATCTCCCCCCGTCCCCCCTGGCCAGTCCTCCCCTGATGAGGTACAAAAGGGGCATAATCCACAAGATGCCCCTTCACCATGGATGCACCACGTTTAGTATATATATTTTTCCCTGGTTTTTGTCCTTTAAACCTAGGTGCGTCTTATGGTCAGGAGCATCTTATAGTAAGAAAAATACGATAATTATTAAAATCTTAGGTCTTTTCTTTTTAACAATTGTCTTTTTTGGGGGGAGAAAATGATTATTTTCAAATGTTTTATCTTCTGTTTAAAATAATTTTTCAGCTCTCTGCTACTGAAAAAGTACCAAACAGTAGGTGAAAAAGTACTAGCAAAATTATTCTTAGTATTTTCTTGCTTGCTGGTGGTTTATTTATAATGTGAAAATATTACCTAAGAGCAAAGTTAGAAGAAAAAGTGAACTGGATCAGGCCCATTCTGTTTACGGGTCTATCACAAGGCATATTTACTACTGTGCCATAGTTGCACCATAATATTTTATTATAACAGTCTTCTAGATATAGCTTAATTAATAGTTAATTAGAAACAAGCAGTAATTTATGATTGGCCGGCGTGTGTACGGAATGATTTATACAGACAGGCTTCAGCGTCTCAGACAATCCCTGGGTGAGCACACATAAATCATTTTGTACTGATAGTGGCCTACAAGCCTTATAAACTATTCAGCAACATTCATTTTGAATAAGCCATCTGTGCATCGACAGGAGGATGCTGGAAATCTGGCCGGTGTTAGACTCAATCCTGCGGGGAACGTCATCTGCACAACAAGCTATGGCAGTGTGAAAAGTAACTGCCCCTTCTCCGGTTTCCACTGAAATGATGTATTTTTAATACGAAATGGTGCTGGTTGTAAATATATTTCAGTATTAAACAAATAAAACCTGGGAAACCTCACATATATACAAAAATAAATTAAAAATATAAAGTTGTATTTATACTGTAGAGTATCTGTAGTTTTTGTTTTTTAAAGGAGAGGTCCAAGCTAAAAGAAAAATCAAAATCCACGTACCTGAGGCTTCCTCCAGCCCCTGGAAGCCGTCCTGTGCCCTGGCCGCAGCTCCCGGTGTCCTTCGCTCGCCAGGTCGGCTTCCAGTAGTTCTGCGCCTGCGCAGTTCATACCTGATGACGTCGGCTAGACCACGTAACCCGCGCCGTGGAGGGCACAAGAAGCCGACCTGGTGAGGTTGGCTTCTGCAGCGGGGAAAACCAGGAGCCACCGGAGCTGCAGCGAGGGCACCGGGCGACTGCCAGGGGCTGGAGGAAGCCCGAGGTAAGTGGATTTTGATTTTTATTATAGCCTGGATGTATTCTTTAACCTTCCCAGCGTTCAATTTCCCCAGGATTTCTGTGCAAACAGTGATAAAATTTATTTTTAAAACTTTTTTTTTCCTGTAACTTGCCAAAATGTGTCAAGCAAGAGTCTAGTATACAGTGCAGGAGAGTATTGATGTGTATGCATGTTTATACTGTTCACAGCATGTTTTTTTGAACGGACATTTCTGTCCATACCGCTAGGAGGGTTAAAGGGACACTTAAGTTAAAAAAAATGAGTTTTACTCACCTGGGGCTTCCAATAGCCTCCTGCAGCTGTCCGGTGCCCTCGCCGTCTCCCTCCGATCCTCCTGGCCCCGCCGGCAGCCACTTCCTGTTTCGGTGACAAGAACTGACAGGCTGGGGACGCGAGTGATTCTTCGCGTTCCTGGCCACAATAGCGCCATCTATGCTGCTATAGCATATATCATATACCATATAGCAGCATAGAGGGTGCTAATGTGTCTGGGAACGCGAAGAATCACTCGCGTCCCCAGCCTGTCAGCTCCTGTCACCGAAACAGGAAGTGGCTGCCAGCGGGGCCAGGAGGATCGGAGGGGGACGGCGAGGGCACCGGACAGCTGCAGGGGGCTATTGGAAGCCCTAGGTGAGTAAAACTCATTTTTTTTTGTTTGACTTAAGTGTCCCTTTAAGTAGCTAAATATTAGAATAAGGGATGAGTAGGCCTATTCATGGACTTTTTCTATATTGATCAGTGCTAAAACAGTTGGACTACTCTATGAGCAGAAGAGCAGTAAAATATGACGATCTCTGACACACAATTCTTTAAAGGACCTCTGAAGTCTGAGAGATATGGAGGCTGCCATATTTATTACCTATGCAAGTTGCCTGGCTGTCCTGCTGATCCTTTGCGTTTAATACGTTTAGCCATAGACCCTGAACAATAATACCAGTCAGATGTTTGACTGAAGTCTGATTGCACTAGCTGCATGTTTGTTTCAGGTGTATGATTCAGACACTACTGAGGCATGAAAGATCAGCAGGACAGGCAACGGGTATTGTTTAAAAGGAAATAAATGTGGCAGCCTCCATATAACTCTCACTACAATTGTCCTTTAAGCTGGGTTATTCATTGTCAGGATGAGGGGTGCTGGTGTCCCGTCTATGTGCTAGCCAGTCTAACTGTTTTGCTAAACTATTTGAACGGAGTACTGTAGTCCTGCCGGACATAATGGCCCATATGCAATTAACTTTTTCTCCTGAGTTTTCTACAATATGGAGCTTTGTCGTAATTTTCATATATGCCATTTCCAAACACATTGAAACCAAACTAGGTCATGTACTACCAGGGGCCTTTTTACAACCAAAACCCCTCAGCAAAAATGTGATGATCTATGGCCCAGTCCTTGTCGACGGTTTTGCAAAGTGGACAGCTCAGGACTGGGCTGGTGGACAAGGACGGGGTCCTCCAGAATCTTCCCTCTAAAAGGGTGAATACCCATTTGGGCAGGGCCGTATTAAGGGTTCTGAGGCAAACTTAAAGTGAACCAGAGAGGAAGCACCCTCATGTATTTTACCATATATATCAGTGGGAACATTAGAGAAAACACCTACCCTGCTCTCGGTTTCATTCTTCACTGTTCAGCTTGCTTCTTATCAGCCCTGATAAAATCCCTGACTGAGCATTCAGTCTGGCTTTGCTCAGAAATCATTATAGCTGAGTCATTATAGCAGAGCCAGAAGGGGGCAGGCTTGGGCTTGAAAAGACATCAGAGAAGACAGACTCAGCTATAATGATTCCTGAGCTTCCTCTCTGGTTCACTTTAAGTTTGCCCTAGAACCCTTAATATGGCCCTGCCCAAATGGGTATTCACCTTAATAGAGGGAAGATTCTGGATGACCCCGTCCTTGTCCACCAGCCCAGTCCTGAGCTGTCCACTTTGCAAAAGCGTCGACAAGGACTGGGCCATAGATCTTCGGTCGGGTGCTTCGTCTCTGGTTCTGGTGCTTCGTCTCTGGTACTCCATCTACCACCAAATACATGAGGGTGCTTCGTCTATGGTTCACTTTAAGTGGTGGGGCCCCCTACTCCCTCTACCGCCGATAGCCCCCCCTATAGTTCCCCCCTTCCCCACTGATATACACCACTCCACCGTTCCCTAGGAACCCTGCACATTAGTTACATTCATCATTCACTTGTAGTGGCAGCTGCACCATCCATGCAGTCTTCAACCACGCTGTCTGCCTCTTCTCTTTTCTGTGTCATGTGTATACATGTGCCGGGTCATAGAAAGGAGGCAGACAGCGTGGCTGAAGACTGCATGAACGTTGCTGCCGCCGCGTGCTGGAACTGTATGCAGCTAATGTGCAGGGGGCCTGGGGAGTAGTGCGTGAGACAACTTGGCAGGGTCCGGCAGTGCAGGGGCCCCCACAGAGGTCGGGGATCATTTGCCCTTGTGGCAGCGCCGGCCCTGCTTTTGGGGCACATTTTTCCCTACTGGAAAATTATTTCCCTTCTCTTCCCTTTATTGAATCTGAAGTCCAGTTCTCTTGAAAAAAATATAGCAACTCGATGACAGATATACAAATTTTTGCGAAGCTGAAGCATTCTCTTAAACATAACAGGATGGAACGCAGTAGAGTTATTCCAGCAGATGAGAAGTAAAACACAACAAGAAATAACAATCAGAACATATGATAATAATAATGTTCAGCCTAAACAGCTGCTAAGGAATAGAGAGAAGAGAAGAGAGAGCGTGTACAGTGGACGTCAGCGGGAGGACGTCTTACCTTGCGATGACAAACAGGACGCAGCTGACTCCGAGGCAGGCGAGAAGCACGTACATCCAGATGTCGGGGGACAGGGGGTTCAGGAAGGAAAACACTCCAGGGTTGGTGCCATTTGGCTTCCGGTATAAGATGCTGATGCCCAGGGTCATGAAGGGTTTGGAGAAGTCGATCACTTTCTCTCTGACGTAGGTGATGGTAAGGGGGGCAACAGCCAAGTCCGCTTTCTGCCACAGAAAGAATTGTCCTATAGGCTTGTAAAAAGTTTTTTTCGGCAACATTTGGTTTAAAGTTCACATTTTAAAACCAATCAGGCAATAAGGCAAAGTGAAAAAATGACGTTTTGAGCTTTGAATCCTCTCTATGAGCAGTGACGTTACCCATCATGCTTATAGCAAATCTACCAAGAGAATCTGCTGTGAGGAAACCTTGCTGACTGCTGTAGCTGAGAAGGGAGGGGTGGAAAGCTTAAAACTAGGAAAACAGAAGCTGATTGTTTCCTGCTCTCAGAAATGACATAACAGGTAGATTACTCATCTACTGACATCTGGGCACTGGATGTTGATAGTAAGAGTGCCCCAGGCGGGAACAGTTTTCATTAGGTGGGATAGTGCCGGAGGTTCCGTCGCATTCACTGCTTGTCCCAATATCGCACACCATTACTGCCCATGCACCCAATCGAGCAAGTCGGCCCTCCATCTTGTCCAATCGATACATGCAAACAATTTAGGCTCAAAATTGGTTGCATCATCACTCAGGCGACACTGATTTTCATCCGATATGATATTAATTATCGAATCAGATGGTCGATTGGCCACCAAGTCTCGTCCTTAACTTTACTACAGGCTCTTTTCCAAAGGCTATCAACAACAACAAGGGCTGCATTCTGCTGAACAGAGGACATTTCATGGAATCAGTAAGACATGAAATAACTAGCGTTTGATGGTACTTACGTGATCGATGAGTTCTCTGACCATCCCGTTCCACTCTCCTTTATCGTTCTGTGCTCCGTATTTTCCATCGCCCACCAGCTTCACTTCATATGTAAAGCCCAGAATGTTGGAGAGTTCTTTCAGCAGATCCAGACAGTAACCTTCAAATCTGTCGTTCCCATACAAGGGCTTATCGGACTTCTTGTACATGACGTATGGATCCTCCTGGAATGCAGACATACAGGAAGAATTGTGAGCTGGCCATGGCAAAGCTTAGTGCCTTTCGTGCAAGTGCAACGCGTAAAACTTGCGGCAGGGTTTTCACACACGTGTCACACGCAGCTCCTTCTGCAGATTTTAGAGCAAACCAGGAGTGAAATTAAACTTTATGAGGTAGATATTTGTGTCTGTAGAACTAACCCTAAATAAAACTTTCCTTAAGTCCCTAATTTCTGTTTTCATTTTAAGGGTACATTTTGGTTTGAAGATTAAATATCAGCCATGTTCATATGACATTAACTCAGTATTTATATAGCGCCAACATCTTCTGCAGCGATGTACAGAGTATATTGTCCTGTCACTTAACTGTCCCTCAGAGGGGTTTACAATCTAATCCCTACCATCAGGGGCATAACTAGAAATCACAGGGCCCCCCTGTGAAAATTTAGATCCCCCCCCCCCCCTTTCTCGCTTTCTGCACAGGTATACTGAGATCCAATGTTATTCAATTGGCTAGTGCACACTGGAATGTGTCTTCCACATGCAGATAAAAACAGGCAGCACTGAAGCACTGCACACACTTTCTCGATCAATTACATGAGCTCCTGTGATAAAACGTGTGTATTCAAACATACAGACACACATGGGGCTCGATTCACAGCACGACCGCACTAGCGTTTTGTGCGCAATCGCAAATTTTTGAGTGTAATTGCGAATTTCCACGCACAAACGCAGACACAAATTTGCAATTGAGATCAAAAATTCGCGATTGCATGTGAAATCGCGCGCAAAACGCTAGCGCGCCCATGCTATGAGTTAGCACGGTTTAGTGAATCAAGCCATCATCAGGCGCTTGTAGACACGTGCCTACAGTGCCTTTTGGTAAATCCGACCCTGCCTAGCCACAATCAATAAACAGCAAATGCAAGAATTGTGAGGATCAATCCTGAGACAGACAATGGACTGTCCGTAATGGAGGGGGAGAGGGATTTAGTATTACCATGACATCAGGACATTTTACACATGCGCATGGACAAATCCACCTTTAGAACTTTGGATCATTGACCTGGAGTAACTATGCAGTCAGGGACGAAGGAACATCTAAGCAGTTCTCGTAGGTCAGTGATGTAAACACTGGATAAACCGCTGGATTAGCAGGCTAGGCAGCCACCCATTCTTCAGAACAAGTCACTAGGGATGGTCGGAAATGCCAATTTCCGATTCCGCGGTAAATCCGCATTCCGCCATTGCCAAATATCGATTCCGCTTTCCGCATTCCAATGCGGAATTTCCGCCGGAAATCGCGGAAATTCCGCCCGACTTTAACATCGATTTTCTCAAAAACTATATATTGAAAACTTTTTTTTGCATCTTGTTCAAGAGATTCCGCTTAATAAACCCTGAAAATTTGGTGTTTCTAGGACTTACGGGGGCTTTGCTATTAACCGCTAAAGTCGGCAGATTTTTACTGTAATGTAAATGCAGAAAATAGGCAGATGCGGATTTTCTGCATTTTACATTACAGTAAAAACCCGCCGAATTTAGCGGTTAATAGCAAAGCCCCTGTAAGTACTAGAAACACCAAATTTTCAGGGTTTATTAAGCAGAATCTCCTGAACAAGATGCAAAAAAAAGTTTTCAAAAAGACCTAATCGTTTTTGACAAAATCGATGTTAAAGTCAGGCGGAAGTTCCGCGATTTCCGGCGTAAATTTCCGCGATTTCCGGCGGAAATCCGCCTAACGCACTTGCATTACCGATTTCCGCATTCTGATGCGGAAATTCAATTTCCGATCGGAATTTCGGAAATTGCATTTCCGTGGAATCCGAATGAGCATCCCTACAAGTCACCGAAGACATTCATGACTTTGGAATACTGATACGTTTCATTTTCACCTGGCAATTCCCAGTCATGTCCACAATGATAATGAGCAGTTTTGCTGCCTGGAAGACCTGGAGATCACCCCGTCATTAACCTCTGCCTTCCCGGGGTGTCACAATCAATGCTGATAACTGTCACACCGCTTGCGTCTATCGGGCAGGATAAGGTCACCCTTACTCTCCGTCTTTGTTTTAATTATTCTGTATGTTCCGTGAAGTCAGTCATTCTCATTCGAACAATTTCCAGTGTAATTAGCTCAATTAGCTTGTAATTGGATTTTCCTAGACCGGGATGTGCACCCTGTACATTATGTGCATTATCCTGCATTAGTCGAAGGTGAGAAGTGATTTACGTACGAGGGAGGAACTAGACAGCTGCGATTAGGCGTTATCCTTGTCAGAGGCGTCATACTAAAGCTGGTCGTATACTATGGAAAAAAGTACCTTCCTGATCGAAAACTGATCGGGGAATATCAATGATTTTACCAAACATCACCACTCATGATCAGTCAGGAAAACTGCTTGCATAACGATCTGAATGCCATTAACGCTATTTTTATACCCCTCGATGCAGAAGAGAGAGAGCAACTTACTAAAATGGTGGTGACAATAAGTGTCCGGTTGGCCAGTGAGTCCGTTATGTTCGTTGACTTGTCTTTTTGGTTGTCTGTCATATTAAGGCCAATGTTTGAATTCCAAACTCCGATCTGAAGGGAATAAAAATGGCAAACATTATTCTGATGCCTTCATTTCATTCTGCAAGTCGCAGGGTAATAAGACAAAGACATGGAGACACATATACAGTACTAACACATAGACCGTAACAACATAGTAAATTGAGAGTGGAAGAGCAGTTTAAAACTCAATGTTAAAGAATTAGAGTGGGATTTCAAAATTGCAGGTAGTCCCCGGGTTAACGAACTAAATAGGGACTGTAGGCTTGTTCTTAACCTGAATCTGTTCTTAAGTCGGAACATTGTGCCATCTCTGTCCCCTGTACCTCCTCTGTGCCCCCCTCCTGTGCCTCCAGTGTCCCCCTCTGTGTCACCTCTGCCCTCTGTACCTACTTATACAAGTTTAAAAGCCATTTTTTCTTTGAATTTTGTAAAAACGATTTTCTCAAAAACTACAAGTTCAATTTGAAAAAATATATTTTGGCTTGTTCCCATGAAAACACAGAATCCCTGCCCTTCATATCGGTGGGTCGTTCGTAAGTCGGGCGTTCGTAAGTTGGGGACTACCTGTATAGATATCCTTTATGGTGCCCATACACGGTACAATAAAAATGTTTGATTCTTCTCTTCATTCGACCAAAACGTTTGAATCGAATGAAAGTCAAATATAATCTTTTTTTCAATCAAGAAAAACGAACGATTATAAAGTTTTTTCAATAAAAATCTGATAGGACATGTTGGAAAAATCTGTATATTCAATCTAACGGAATAATCAAACTAAATTATCAAATCGAAAGAAAATGAAAAAATGGTACCATGTATGGGCACCATTAGTGGTGCTCACAGACTACTGTCCACACTAACCTCAAGGTCCCATTTTGGGGGAAGCCAATAGACCTAGCAATATAATTTTGAGGAAGGTGGAAAATCTAAAAGAAACCCACAAAACACCAAGATAACTGAGCAGACATTGGCCTCAATTCACTAAGATCATGCTGGAGATAAGGCAAGAGAAAACTTACCACCACACAGTGAGAGAGTTATCTTATCTCTTCATTCCTTAAGTTACCTCCTCTGTAGTTCAGTAACCTCCTCTGTAGTTCAGTAACCTCCTCTGTAGTTAAGTTACCTCCTCTGTAGTTCAGTAACCTCCTCTGTAGTTCAGTAACCTCCTCTGTAGTTAAGTTACCTCCAAGGTAGTTATTTTCACCCGCAGTTAATTAACAGCCTGTCTTTAACTTTAGAATTCTGGAGTTATTTTAAGGATTGGAGAGTTAACTTAAAGACAGAAGCGTTAACTTTAGGTTTACCTGAGGTAAAATGTTTCCTGAATAAAACATGCCTCATCACCATGGTGATAGCTCTAGAAACGTTATTAAAGACAAGGAGATAAGATTAGTGAATTGAGGTTATTGTTCTTGCCAGGGCCGGTTCTAGACTTTTTGCTGGCCCTGTAATCTCTGTGCCCGATGCAAATGTTTCACCTTGCTGCATGAGAGAACCGGCCCTGGTCCTGGCGAGGATATAAACCCAGGACTACTGTACTGCACAACGAGTTACAGGTTCGAATACTGTATACATCATTAGTACAAATGATTCATATAGAACTCATGGTCATAACACCGCAGGAGCAGCCCCTGGGGTGGGGGGGGGGGGAGGGGGCGGCTAGAGCTGTGAGGGGGCCACTACTAACCTTCCCTCCCTCCAATAGAGAGGTCCATCCTCCAGTTTAGGTGTTTTTGTGGCCACACGTGTTATAGGTGCGAAGATCATAATGGCCACACTTATTTTACGACCCTTGTGAGATGGGCCCCTAGGCTGGTTGGGGTACCAAAAGTAGGAAAGGGAAATTGGGTGAACCTTGGTGGGGCCACATCAAAGTTTTGCTGGGAAGCTCTATGATTTGTAATTACGTTCCTGATAGCGCCAACATCTTCCGTGACGCTGTACAGAGTGAAAAGCAAAATATGCCCATATAAAACAATACAGTTATCGGCACATAATACAGAGTTGATAGACAACATAAATGTTACAGTGACTAACAGGCTATTCACTAATTGCATAATTCTACAAGTACTTAAGCCTTTTACCTGCGGTACCTCGGTGACGTGTTGCTAGGGCAATGCAAGCTATGCTAATTGCGCAGCAAGCATTACACTAGCAACGCGCACATTACCTAGGGACTGCAGGTTGCGATAATTGTGTGGCACGCACTACATAAACAGCAGAGGTACTGGTAACACTGCCATGCCTGTGTGAAGAGCAGTTTTATCATTAGTTAGTAAATACTGACATTGGCCTCAATTCACTAAGATCATGCTGGAGATAATAAGGCAAGAGAAAACTTACCTCCACACAGTGAGAGAGTTATCTTATCTCTTCATTCCTTACGTTATCTCCTCTGTAGTTAATTTACCTCCTCTGTAGTTATTTTCACACGCAGTTAATTAACAGCCTGGGCCATATGCAATTCACTTTTTCACCTACGTTTTCTCCAAGGTGATATTTTTACAACTTGTCAATAAAATGACTTTTAAACCAACAACAAGCAAGAAAATACTGCAAATAATGTGACAGTACTTTTTCACCAAGTTTTGGTTACTTTTTCAATTGTAAAATGCTGAAAAATTATTTTCAGTAGAAGATGAAAAATTATTTCCCAGGAGATAACTCAGGAGAAAAAGTTATTTGCATATGGGCCCCTGTCTTTAACTCTGGAGTTATTTTAAGGATTGGAGAGTTAACTTAAAGACAGAAGAGTTAACTTTAGGTTTGCCTGAGGTAAAATGTTTCCTGAATACTACATGCCTTATCACCATGGTAACAACTCTAGAAACGCTATTAAAGACAGGAGATAAGCTTAGTGAATTGAGGCCAATATCTTCAGCACATTTCAAGAAACACGAGGAAGAACCCTGCTCTTGTGAGCTTACAAACTAAAAGAATAGAATGAAAACAAAAAGTGAAGCTATACATAAAGAGGTGTATCCAGAGGTGGTGCATTTTTATTTATTTAAGTATTTACTGTATATAGGGCCAACATATTATGCAGCGCTGTACAATGTATATTGTCTTGTCCTGAACTGTCCCTCAGAGGGGCTCACAATCTAATCCCAACCATAGTTATATGTCCATGTATGTATCGTGTAGTGTATCATAGTCTAGGGCCAATTTAGGGGGAAGCCAATTAACGTATCTGTATGTTGTTGGCATATGGGAGGAAACCGGGGTGCCCAGAGGAAACCCACACAGACAGAACATACAAACACCTTGCAGATAGTACCCTGGCTGGGATTAGTTGGGCGAACATCTAGATGTTCGGGTTCGGGCCGAACAGGCCGAACATGGCCGCGATGTTCGGGTGTTCGACCCGAACTCCGAACATAATGGAAGTCAATGGGGACCCGAACTTTTGTGGTTTATAAAGCCTCCTTACATGCTACATACCCCAAATTTACAGGGTATGTGCACCTTGGGAGTGGGTACAAGAGGGAAAAAAATTAGCAAAAAGAGCTTATAGTTTTTGAGAAAATCGATTTTAAAGTTTCAAAGGGTAAATGGTTGTAAACTCCTGCAGCCTTGGGCCCCCCTTCATCTGACCGCACTGCTACCCTATTAGCTACGATTCTGTAGTACGGCTTAAAATAGGGATTCAACTGTTTTCCAACCCCTTTCCTCTTTGGTCTTGGGTAGAACTGTGAGCCAAGTGCATGCTATCAGTGAAAGCCATTAACTGGAAACCTTCTCTCCTGTAGCCTTAGCCTAAGGGTGGCCATTAATGATACAATTCTCCGGAGGGTCGATTGTCCAATTCGGTTGTAATATTGATTCTAGTGTTGGGCGAACATCTAGATGTTCGGGTTCGGGCCGAACAGGCCGAACATGGCCGCGATGTTCGGGTGTTCGAGCCGAACTCCGAACATAATGGAAGTCAATGGGGACCCGAACTTTTGTGCTTTGTAAAGCCTCCTTACATGCTACATACCCCAAATTTACAGGGTAAAATTTTTTTTGCAAAAAGAGCTTATAGTTTTTGAGAAAATTGATTGTAAAGTTTCAAAGGAAAAACTGTCTTTTAAATGTGGAAAATGTCATGTTTCTTTGCACAGGTACCATGCTTTTTTTCGCCATGCAGTCATAAATGTAATACAGAGAAGAGGTTCCAGGAAAAGGGACCGGTAACGCTAACCCAGCACCAGCAGCAGCACACGTGATGGAACAGGAGGAGGCGCAGGAGGAGAAGGCCACGCTTTGTGAGACACAACAACCCAGGCCTTGCATGAGGACAAGAAGCGTGCAGATAGCATGCTCTTTACTGCCATGCAGTCATACATGTAATAAAGATAAGAGGTTCAATAAACAGGGACCGGGCGGCAACGCTAACCCAGCAGCAGCAGACGTGATGGAACAGGAGGAGGCGCAGGAGGAGAAGGCCACGCTTTGAGACACAACAACCCAGGCCTTGCATGAGGACAAGAAGCGTGCGGATAGCATGCTTTTTACTGCCATGCAGTCATAAATGTAATAAAGCTAAGAGGTTCAATAAACAGGGACCGGGCCGCAACGCTAACCCAGCAGCAGCAGACGTGATGGAACAGGAGGAGGCGCAGGAGGAGAAGGCCACGCTTTGTGAGACACAACAACCCAGGCCTTGCATGAGGGCAAGAAGCGTGCGGATAGCATGCTTTGTACCGCCATGCAGTCATAAATGTAATAAAGATAAGTGGTTCAATAAACAGGGACCACGCGGCAACGCTAACCCAGCAGCAGCAGACGTGATGGAACAGGAGCAGGCCCAGGAGGAGAAGGCCACGCTTTGTGAGACACAACAACCCAGGCCTTGCATGAGGGCAAGAAGCGTGCGGATAGCATGCTTTGTACCGCCATGCAGTCATAAATGTAATAAAGATAAGTGGTTCAATAAACAGGGACCACGCGGCAACGCTAACCCAGCAGCAGCAGACGTGATGGAACAGGAGCAGGTGCAGGAGGAGAAGGCCACGGTTTTTGAGACACAACAACCTAGGCCTTGCATGAGGACAAAAAGCGTGCGGATATAGCAGCAATGCTTTTTGCCGCCATGCAGTCATAAATGTAATACAGATGAGAGGTTCAATAAACAGGGACCGGAAATGCTACACCATCCCAGATGTTCATTGGTCATGTTACTTGGTTGGGGTCCTGGAGTGATGCGTAGTCATTTCCAATCCAGGATTGATTCATTTTAATTTGAGTCAGACGGTCTGCATTTTCTGTGGAGAGGCGGATACGCCGATCTGTGATGATGCCTCCGGCAGCACTGAAACAACGTTCCGACATAACGCTGGCTGCCGGGCAAGCCAGCACCTCTATTGCGTACATTGCCAGTTCGTGCCAGGTGTCTAGCTTCGATACCCAATAGTTGAAGGGTGCAGATGGATTGTTCGACACAGCTACGTCATCTGACATGTAGTCCTTGACCATCTTCTCCAGGCGATCGGTGTTGGAGGTGGATCTGCACGCTTGCTGTTCAGTGGGCTGCTGCTGCATGGGTGTCAGAAAATGTTCCCACTCCAAGGACACTGCCGATACCGTTCCCTTTTGGGCACTAGCTGCGGCTTGCGTTGTTTGCTGCCCTCCTGGTCGTCCTGGGTTTGCGGAAGTCAGTCTGTCTGCGTACAACTGGCTAGAGGAGGGGGAGGATGTCAATCTCCTCTCTAAAGTCTCCACAAGGGCCTGCTGGTATTCTTCCATTTTGACCTGTCTGACTCTTTCTTCAAGCAGTTTTGGAACATTGTGTTTGTACCGTGGATCCAGAAGGGTATAAACCCAGTAATTGGTGTTGTCCAGAATGCGCACAATGCGTGGGTCACTTTCAATGCAGTCTAGCATGAATTGAGCCATGTGTGCCAGAGTCCTACCAGAATCCTCATCATCCTCTTGTGAGCGTTGTGATAGTTGTTGTGATGCATCATAGTCGTCACCTTCCTCCTGGTCTGCTTCTGCTGACCATTCGCGTTGAATTGTGGAAGTCCAACGTGCACCGCTCTGGCCCTCGTCAGTGGTGGCATGAAATTCCTGCTCCAACTCCAGCTGTTCCTCCTCCTCTTCTTCGTCATAGCTGCTGGGGCCAGCGTTCCCTGAGGCGGATGGCCTGATGTTGGTACCATCACGCTGATCGTTTTCTCCTTCAGATTCCCCCAGTTGCATCATGACAGCGGTTTCCTTGATTTTCAACATTGACCTCTTCAGTAAACACAGCAGTGGTATGGTAATGCTGACTGAAGAGTTGTCACTGCTCACAAGCAACGTGGATTGCTCAAAATTTTGGAGGACTTGGCAGAGGTCCAACATGTTGGCCCAATCGGATCCACAGAAGCTTGGCAGCTGTCCGGATGCGCCTCGGTACTGCGCCGTCATGTACTGGACCACTGCACTCTTCTGCTCACAAAAGCGTGCTAGCATGTGCAGCGTAGAATTCCAGCGCGTAGGGACATCACACAGCAAGCGATGGTGGGGGAGATTGAAGCGCTCCTGCATCTTGGCGAGTGCCCCCGAAGCAGTACTGGAATTTCTACAATGTTTGGCCACTCGACGCACCTTCAACAGAAGATCGGCCACGCCTGGGTATGTCCTCAGGAACCGCTGAACTACTAGGTTCATCACGTGCGCCAGGCAAGGGATGTGTGTCAGCTTAGCCAACCTTAAAGCGCGAATGAGATTACTCCCATTATCACACACAACCATGCCCGGTTTCAAGTCCAGCGGTGCCAGCCACAAATCCGTCTGTTCCTTTATTCCCTTCCAAATTTCCTCCCCTGTGTGCTGCTTATCCCCAAGGCAGATCAGCTTCAGCAACGCTTGCTGATGCATGCCAACAGCTGTGCTGCACTGCTTCCACGATCCTACTGCTGCTGGGTTAGCGTTTCCGGATGAGGTACAGCTTTGAGATGCGTTGGAGGAGAAGGAGTCAGAGAGGTAGGTGCTGCTGTTGTTATCCAGTGGGAGGGACGGCGGTGCAGCTGTTTGCGGCGTGGGCAACACCCGCGCCGTAGCAGGTGAGGAATCGCTGCCAGGCTCCACAAGGTTCACCCAGTGCGCGGTAAGGGAGATGTATCGACCCTGGCCGAACGCACTCGTCCAAGTGTCAGCTTCGGGTTATTTTGCTGACCACGTGCTCTTGCAACTCAGGCACTGCAGAGCGCGCAAAGTGGTAGCGGCTGGGAACCACGTAACGTGGGATGGCCACTGACATCATGCCCTTGAAGCTGTTTGTCTCCACCACTCGATATGGCAGCATTTCGCAGGCCAGAAGCTTGGCTATGCTGGCTGTTACTGCCACGGCCCGGGGGTCATTTGCTGGCAATTTCCTCTTGCGCTCAAACATCTCCGACACAGACAACTGAACCGTAGCGCTGCACACGGAAGGGCTGTTGGTTGTTGTGTTTGATGAACACTGGGAGACCTCAAGAGCACTACTCCGGAAAGTGACAGTGTCAGCGTCGTCTGATGTTTGTGAATGTTGTGAACCACGCAATGGCTGGGCTACTGCTGCTGCTGAGGCGGGTCTGGTGGTGAGTCTGGTGAACCCAAGGGAGGCAGTGTTGCTGGTACCCTGTCCTGCCGCGTTTGCCCACAGAGTGGGATGTTTGGATAGCATGTGGCGGCTCATGCTGGTGGTGGAGAGGTTGTTAATACTTTTCCCCCTGCTCAGGCGAGTCTTGCACACCTTGCAAATCGCCATGGTAACATCCTCAGTGCAGTCTTCAAAGAAAGCCCAGACTTTGGAGCACCTGCCTCCTTGCTGGCGATTTCTGTTTCCTCCTCTTTTGCCTCTCACTCTAACTTCCACGCTTGTGGTGCCTGAAATTGCGCGCCGCCTACCTTGTGGCACAAGGCGAACTCGTGCAGCAGTGGGTTCTTCAACAGACTCATCTGTGCTGCTGCTACGACGGCGATGTTCTCGTTCACAAATAAAATCTGGGTCTCTGTCCACATTGTCCATACCCTCCTCTTCCATCTCCTCAAACTCGTCATATGTCATTGTGGGGGGCCGCCGCCGTGGAGTAGAGCTCCCCAGAACAACCTCTGCGCAGCTCACTCCAACGTCGTCTTCCAGATCTTGTCGGCCGACCTCCTGCAATTGCAACCCCTCCTGCCCAACTTGCTCTGGGATTTGGGTTTCCGAGTCCTCCTCGGACTCGCCTTGTATTTCAGTGCGCGGTGCATTTCCCACAGTTAATGGTTGTGAATCCGGGCACAACGTTTCTGGCTGTTCCTCCATTGACCTTTCATAGGTGGAAGTTTGTTGGGCTGGGAATAGCTCCTGCGAATACCCCATTGTGTCCTGAGGTAATTCATAGGACTGGTTATCTGGCAGTTGTGTGCGTGGTGTCGCTGCCGGTTGTGTCAGCTTTGTGCCCACTGGCTCCTTGTAACTGGCTGAGGACTCGGACCTCGTGCGTGATGTGCTGGTGCTGCTTAACCCACTGCTGGACGCTTGAGAGGTCATCCAAGTAATTATCTGGTCCTGTTCTTTTGGATTTGTGAGGGTTGTTGTCCTGGACAACATGGGCGGTATTGAGTGGGTTTTCTTGGGTGCTCCCCTGTGGCCTGTACGTGAACCGTCAGGGGAAACACCTCTTCCCTTGCCCCTTCCTCTTTCACCGGATTTCTTCCTCATTTCACTTATCCTTACAGTACACGCTGACTGGCAGCAGTACAGTGGCAGTACAGAAATGCTATACAGTACCACTATTCCCAGCAGCGACACAGAGCACAATGCTATACAGTGGCGGGTGAGCGGTGTACTACTGTTCCCAGGCCCAGCAGACACAGAGTGGCAGTACACACAATGCTATATAGTCTGGCTAAGCCGTGTACACAGAGTGTCAGTAAACAATGGTATATAGTCTGGCTGAGCGGTGTACACAGAGTGTCAGTAAACAACGGTATATAGTCTGGCTGAGCGGTGTACACAGAGTGTCAGAAAACACAATGCTATATATAGCGTGGCTGAGCGAGGTGCACAGTGGCAGTACACACAATGCTATATTAGTCAGGCTAAGCCGTGTACACAGAGTGTCAGTAAACAATGGTATATAGTCTGGCTGAGCGGTGTACACAGAGTGTCAGTAAACAACGGTATATAGTCTGGCTGAGCGGTGTACACAGAGTGGCAGTAAACACAATGCTATATATAGCGTGGCTGAGCGAGGTGCACAGTGGCAGTACACACAATGCTATATAGTCAGGCTAAGCCGTGTACACAGAGTGTCAGAAAACACAATGCTATATATAGCGTGGCTGAGCGAGGTGCACAGTGGCAGTACACACAATGCTTTATAGTCAGGCTGAGCCGTGTACACAGAGTGTCAGTAAACAATGGTATATAGTCTGGCTGAGCGGTGTACACAGAGTGTCAGTAAACAACGGTATATAGTCTGGCTGAGCGGTGTACACAGAGTGGCAGTAAACACAATGCTATATATAGCGTGGCTGAGCGAGGTGCACAGTGGCAGTACACACAATGCTATAGAGCCAGGCTAAGCCGTGTACACAGAGTGTCAGAAAACACAATGCTATATATATAGCGTGGCTGAGCGAGGTGCACAGTGGCAGTACACACAATGCTATATATAGCGTGGCTGAGCGAGGTGCACAGTGGCAGTACACACAATACTATATATAGCATGGCTGAGCGAGGTGCACAGTGGCAGTACACACAATGCTATATATAGCGTGGCTGAGCGAGGTGCACAGTGGCAGTACACACAATGCTATATTAGTCAGGCTAAGCCGTGTACACAGAGTGTCAGAAAACACAATGCTATATATATAGCGTGGCTGAGCGAGGTGCACAGTGGCAGTACACACAATGCTATATATAGCGTGGCTGAGCGAGGTGCACAGTGGCAGTACACACAATGCTATATATAGCGTGGCTGAGCGAGGTGCACAGTGGCAGTACACACAATGCTATATATAGCGTGGCTGAGCGAGGTGCACAGTGGCAGTACACACAATGCTATATTAGTCAGGCTAAGCCGTGTACACAGAGTGTCAGAAAACACAATGCTATATATATAGCGTGGCTGAGCGAGGTGCACAGTGGCAGTACACACAATGCTATATATAGCGTGGCTGAGCGAGGTGCACAGTGGCAGTACACACAATGCTATATATAGCGTGGCTGAGCGAGGTGCACAGTGGCAGTACACACAATGCTATATTAGTCAGGCTAAGCCGTGTACACAGAGTGTCAGAAAACACAATGCTATATATATAGCGTGGCTGAGCGAGGTACACAGTGGCAGTAAACAATGCTATATATAGTGTGGCTGAGCGAGCGGTGTACTACTGTTCCCAGCAGCGACACACAATGACTGGGGGGGACCCTGGCTAGCGTGGCTGGAGAGCGAACTACCCTGCCTGCCTACCCAAAGCTAAACCCACAGACAAATGGCGGAGATATGACGTGGTTCGGGTATTTATTTACCCGAACCACGTGACCGTTCGGCCAATCAGAGCGCGGTCGGGCCCGAACCACGTGACCCGTTCGGCCAATCACAGCGCTAGCCGAACGTTCGGGGAACGTTCGGCCATGCGCTCTTAGTTCGGCCATGTGGCCGAACGGTTTGGCCGAGCACCGTCAGGTGTTCGGCCGAACTCGAACATCACCCGAACAGGGTGATGTTCTGCAGAACCCGAACAGTGGCGAACACTGTTCGCCCAACACTAGCTGGGATTCAAACCAGGGACCCAGCACTGCTAGGCAAGAGCGCTAACCACTACGCCACCATGCTGCCTATTTGAGAATATGTATACTTGGCAAGAAGCAGAATGTGGAGTGTTGAAATATCATCACTTGAAATGTTATATTGTTATAACTTAGAAAAAAATCCAGACACTCACATCCCATCTACTCAAGAAATTGATAATTACTTATCAGAGGTGGACCTTCCCTTGCTATCAGAATTCGAGCAAAAATCATTATCAGTCCCATTTTATCAACAAGAAATTGAAATAGCAATCAAAAACTTAAAAAATGATAAAGCCCCAGGCCCAGATGGATATATTAATGATTATTATAAGAAATTCCTTCCCATATTAGCTAAACCACTTACAGAATTTTTTAATGAAATAGCACTTAAAGGAACTTTCCCTAGAGAATCATTAGCAGCTCTCATATCCACTATTCCTAAAGGTGACAAAGATCCAACAGACCCTGGTAGTTATAGGCCAATTTCCCTTTTAAATACTGATGTAAAGATTTATGCTAGGATTATAGCTAATAGACTGTCCCCATTAATGCCGCAACTTATTCACCCTGACCAAGCCGGATTTATCAGGGGAAGGTCTACCAATGATAGTACAAGAAAGGCCCTTGCTATACTACATCAACTTAAGACCTGTCGGGCGCCTACACTCCTCGTCTCTTTGGACGCGGAAAAGGCGTTTGACAGGGTCAATTGGCTCTATTTGTCTAGAGTTTTATTAAAATTTGGTATACCCAGCTTCCTTCATAATGCCATCATTGCTCTCTACACACAACCATCTGCTAAGGTCCTGTCTTCTGGTTATACTTCCTCCTCGTTTGACATCAAAAATGGTACCCGTCAGGGATGCCCCCTTTCTCCATTGATCTTTAATCTTACTTTAGAACCACTGGCCCAACAAATTAGAGATAACCCAAAAATATATGGAGTAAACATTGGACAAATTCATACAAAAATTGGCTTATATGCGGATGACATTATATTATATCTTCAAAAACCCCTCATATCACTGCCAAATGTTACTACTGAACTAAATGAGTTTTCTAAAATCTCCTTTTATAAATTAAATGAGAAGAAAACAATCATTCTGCCATGCCACACACCAAAGAAGGTGAGGGAAGCCCTTCAGGCCTCTTCCCATTTCTCCTGGACTGACAAAAGTATTAAATTTTTAGGTATTCAGCTTACATCTACCATAGCCCAAATCTACAGAGAAAATTATAACCCTTGGTTAACTAAATTTAAAGATAAGTTAGATTCATTAGCAAAAGTAGAATTCTCTTGGTCAGGCAGAATAGCTGCCTTTAAAATGATGGTTTTGCCCCAGCTTCTATACTTGTTCAGAAATCTGCCTATAAAGGTTCCTCAAATATTCTTTACCACCTTACAGAGACTTTTGAATAAGTATATTCTTAACAACAAAAAGGCCAGATTCTCTAACAAAATCCTCACAACACAAATCTCTAAATTAGGCCTAGGAGCCCCCAATTTAGAACTTTATTATATGGCTACAATTTTGGATCAGTCCAGGTCGGTCTGGACGGAGGATACAAGCAGGCAATGGTATCTGATGGAAGAGGCACAACTGCCATATAGCTCGTATAAACTATGTCTGCAGTCCAGACTAACCTGGAAGATCCAACCAAATATAAAAAATCCAATTACAGCTAATACCCTCAGAATCTGGAAGGAGGTGGTTAAGCTCTGTAGAGAAGATCCCCTAGCTACACCATTGACTACTCCTCTTGAAGCTTTCCACACTACCATCAGAAATATTATCTTAGATCATTGGATTGATTGTGGAATAACATCTGTGACAGATTTGTTGGAGAGTTCTGGCCTTAAATCTTTTGACTCATTAGTAACCACATATGATATTCCATCCACCAATAAGTGGATGTATGACAAAATTAGCAGATTTCTGGACAAGTATACATATAGCCCAATAGCATTATTGCCCAAAATTAAGAAGTTGGTGCAATCGGAGGGAGCAGGCCTGAAGGGCACATCCACTTTTTATAATATACTACTTGATTTGAAAGGGAAACATCCTCAATGGCAATTATCTAAATGGCAAAATTATCTACAATATGATGTTGATGAAGAGGAATGGGAGATGACTGTTCAGTCCTTCAGAAAGTCAACTCATTGTATTGGCCACCATGAAGGTTTATTTAAGTGCATTTGGCAGTGGTATATGACCCCAGAAAAAATATCACATTTTGATTCAAAATCTTCCCCACTTTGTTGGAGGGGATGCAACCTGACGGGTACTATAGAACATATATTATGGGAATGTCCCAAACTTAAAAAACTTTGGGATGATGTTGGAGGTTTTCTGAGACAGCTACCAATGTCACTCCAGACGATACCACCTGGCATGGCACTTCTTCATTTGGGAACTAGAGACCTTCCCCCTCAAGAGAGACTGATTGCTGACCATATTTTTATTGTAGCCAAGAATCAACTGGCATTACATTGGAAAACTTCCCATATACCGAAATTAGAAGAGATTCTTAGAAAAGTAGAATCCAACTTGTTGGTGGAAAAGGCTTGGTCCATCAGATGCGGGAACTTACAGTCTTTTATGAGAAAGGTTGATCTCTGGCCTACTGTGTACACGACATCGAGAGTTCTGGAATTCTGAGGTGTCTTCTCTCCTTTTCCTCATGGTCCTTATATTATCTTTATTCCCCATTATCACCTTTCATCACCTTTATTATTTTCATTACCTTATTACCTCTTCTACCCCTTGCATTGGAGACAACAGATACAAATTCAGGTTTGCTGGTGATCCCCACTCTGGAGAAAGGCCCCTTTCTGTGCACATGACCTATTGGACTTCACTGAAGGTAAAGTTGAATCTACACTATTGAACACCAATTGGATAGTATGAGAAGCATAGTAGTTTAGTTATTAGTTTAGTTAGTTGTTTAGTTTAGTTAGTATAATATCATTAATCTACATTCTGCTAATTTTTCAGGCATCTACTCTAAAATTGTGCTTACTCCCTACCTGGAGCTAATTACTGCATCCTATTTCAGTTATTCTCAGTTAAGCGTTCAATCTAGAGACTGTGGGCTAAAATTTGCAGGCTCCACTCCCTGGAATCTCAGTAGGGGGTTAACTCCCCATTTTCCAGGTTGAGAGGATCCTTATTTCTTATTAATCCATTCTCATAATCTCTCAATAATATCATAGAAAGGTACACTTTAAACTTCAAATATTCATTTCCAAGAAATTACTCCAGAAGTCGCAATTGTGTCAATATTATTTGACACAGATTTATTTTTAGTAAGTATAATTTTTATCAAGTTGAAGATGGTTTAAATATCCCATACACAACATTTTAATAATTTGTTATAATTTTATAATTTTCGTAGTTTTTTATACTACAGTAAGATTTGTCATCATTTTTACTATTTTTATGTAAATACGGGTTCTTTTCCACATTTATAGATAGGTTACATGCCTGGGTGTGTTGAACGCGTTTATAGCGCGTTTTTCGCACCTATTGGCGTTTTTCGCGCGTTTTCTGCGCGTTTGCGCGTTTTTTACGCGTTTTTGCGCATTTTCGCACAACTTTAAGGTTTTCTGAATCCTAACGCAAAATTTCGCATGGTAGCATTATATTTACGCATCTTGATGCGGATTTTGCATCTTTATGCGGATTTTATGCGAATTTATGCGGATTTATAATCTTGCAGTATTATTGAATTTTTTTTTTTTAATTTCTTCTTTACTCTATAACATGATTATAAGATGCAAATTTATTTCACAGTTATATTTAACTTATAACAAGCTGGTTGTACAACTGAGCTATATTTTTCTAGTGAAATGTATATGCTTATGTGGAGAACTTCTTATATATTGTTTATTTGTTATTTGTTATATATATATTATATACTATGCCATTGGATACTTACATAACTTGTATGCTGAAAAATTTTTCAATAAAAATTATTGTGAAAGAAATGTTATATTGTCAGCATCTGCTGCACCTTCTGCTTCAGGCAGATATACCATACAGAGCATCAATGGATGCCTAGGTTTGTTAGATCACCAGCTGATTGTGGCTCTTTAAGTCATGTGATAATGCAGGGGGAAGGACAGCACCTTAAAAATTACCTTTATTGGGTATGCATTCAAATAAATATGTATATAAAAAATACTCATATAGAGGTATCAACAGGGCCGGATTTGCACTCTTTACCGCCCAAGGCCATTGCCCCCCTTTAGTATAGGTAACCAGATGTTCCCTCCCCTCCTCTAATTTAGGTATCCAGATGACCCTTCCCCCGCCCTCCAGTACTAGTAGCCCGTTGACCCTTCCTGCTACTACAGACAGCCAGATGACCCTTCCCCCCACACCTCTAGTATAGGTAGCCAGATAACCCTTCCCCCTCCTCCAGTTTAGATAGCCTGATGACCCCTCCCCTTTCCCTCTAGTTTAAGAAGTCAGATGACCCTCCCCCTTCCATAAGTCAGATGACTACTCCTCCCTCCAGTATAGGTAGCCAGGTGAACCGTCCCTAGTATAGGCTGCTGCCCATCCGCCCCTTGATCCTGTGGTGCCCTTGGCCTAGGCTTAAATCCGGCCCTGGGTATCAAACACATAACATATAACAACTAGAGGGGTGCATGTGAGAAACACAATGCACCACCTATCCAAGGGTTACCAGTGGTCTAGTGTCGCACATCAACCCAAAAAAGATTTGTTTAGTTGCAAACAAATCCCAAACCCACCACCTGGCCTGCTCAACTCCCCATACACTGGCATTCTTTTTGAAAAATATTGAGCGCTAAGGTATCCTTTAAGAAACTCTGTGAAGACCATTTCTCCTGTAAGTGAGTGACTGTGGAGAATGAATAATACTCTCGAGAAGCGTAGCGCCCAGCCGTGCGTTTATAAACCCATCCAGCTAACAAGAGGGAGTTTTAATTTCGTTTCACATCTTTGCAACGCTGACTCCCTCTATTATTTGCGTTGCTGATCTGAATAATGAAACACCGCTGCTTCATTTCATAGCAAACCCCTGATTTATTGAGTGTAAAAGCGCACACTGCCACACAGCGTGTCATTATAGGCCTTCATTTCCTATACATTGCACTTCAGGGACTCCGGGAGCAGTCGTTATACTCTTACACGGTCGTGTAACAAATACCCTATGGAATATCCAGGGTGGTGGGGCGAGGAGAACGAGTCCTTCAGTTTCACACTCAAGGGCAGCTTGAGCTGTTATTACTTCCTGCAGGGAGCCTAGTTAAGGTGCCCTAGAATGGGAATATTACATTTCTGATACTCTATAATTATTCCCTGTAATAGCAGTAGAATAAAATCCTCAACACATCTTATGTCAAAAAAGTGAAAAATAAAAACCAGCATTATAACTGCCAGCTTGGTTCCTGATCTTTCAAAAAGGAATCTGCATACCTCACAACTTTTTGAGGTAAGAAAGAGGGAACATTTAAGACACACCCTTGCCACACCCCTAATCATGCCCTCACCACATCCCTAGCCAAGCATACCAGAAAAAATTCAAAAGTAAAGGACGAACTCTTAAAATTCAGACCACACTAATTCTCTCTATTGTCATTAGTTCTCCTTCGTTTTATCATTTTAAAATAAGAAATATATGAAGTTAAATGATGGGAATGACGTTTAGAGGAAGAAAGAGGGACAGAGGGATTGAGTTTCAAAAGAAGGACCATCCCACTGAAAAAGGGACAGTTAGGAGGTATGCAGCTGTCAGCAACAGGTTGTCGTGTTCCCTCAATCTGCCGCTGTACCTGAACTTGATGTAGAGTCTCTGATTGTCTGTATGGCCACCATGGGACCTATGCACAAAAGTATGGGAATGTGCAAATAGATTTTACGGTTACTAGGGCCGGATTTGTACTTTCCAGCGCCCAAGGACAGGGTCACCAACCCCTCCACGCAACACCGTTCTGCCCAAAAACCCTGACTAGCAATCATTGGTTTGAATGGGTTCCTTACGGTTGTGTTGCTCTGCCCTCCATTTATCAAAAAATAGCCCATGCTCTGTCCACTCACGCTGCCTGTAATTTTGCACTTCTGCCTGAGTGTACACAGCAGCCAACAGTGTTCTGGGCATATATACTTGAGAAATGACGGTCAAGTATGAACAGTATTTGTCAAGTAAACATACCCATAACACTGTCTGGGCCTCGGCTGCTGTGCACATCCATACAGCAGCGGGAAATTACAAGGAGCGCGAGTGGCCAGATAATGTGTCGCTTCTTTGTTCGCTGTGTGACTTATTGCAGTTAGAGCCACAAACAGGTGACAGGGAAGCACAATGGAGAGAAGCCCATCCAAATCAGAGAATAGGTAAGTCGCAAACATCCTTTCAATGTGTAGTGTCAGTCTAGGTGTCCTTTTTAAACTGACAATTTAACACTTAAAACAATGGAAGAACAGATCTTAAAATGAGCTAGGAAAGCAGAGGTCACTGCTGCCATAAACATCCCTGGCTAGCAAAAATGTCAGAAATGTGGGATTAGATAACAAAAAATCATTAACAGCACTGGAGTCAGTCTGGCAGCTGTAGGGGAAGGGGTGAGGAAACTACCAGAGCTGAAATTCCATCTGTGGATGTGTGCATTAAAACTCACTGAACTCAGTTCTGACTGCTTTCTACTGTAAACACCTGTTACTTTATACACAGCAGCATGTGTGTCCATCATACAGAGGACAGGATCATCAGGTGACAGCAGATGCTGCCTGTCATAACACACCAGGAAGTAAGGGAGATGAAGGGATTGGGATTTCTGGAATTCAGGCATCTGAGCAAAGCAGGGCGGCTGATCTGTGGACCAGCCAGGAGAGATGATTTACTTTGACATGTGACCTCTTAGCTCTCCATGTCCTGCCACCATTTTGATTTTATCTGATTTTTATCTCCCAAGTCTATGGCCTTTGTGGCCTTCCCAGAAATCCGGCTCTGACTGTTACTTACAGTAACAAGGTAGTGCACCAAGCTTTAAGCCCTAGCATACCATCATAACTGGAACTTTTAGGGTCCTAGGGAGTATAAGGAGGAATATGGGAGAAGGCCAACCACTTTAAAGTTGGTTAGGAAGTTGGGGCTGGCGGCAATCAGAGTGCAAGACACAGTCCGACACTATGATCTGAAGAGGATGATGATTCAGTGACAGATTTTATCTGGCAACAGTGCCATCTAGCGGCAGCTGCTTTTCCCATTTCCACTATGTCCAACATTGGTTCTATAGAGGAAAATACAATGTCGGCCATTCTCTGACATGGGATTGGGATGGGTTAATGGCCAGGAAAGCCGCTGCAACAGCAGGTAGCGCGTCTTCGTACAGCTGCGTTGCTCTGCCCCATTAGGGAGAAGATGGAGATACACGATGGAGATACCTCAAAGTTTGCACTAAAAAAATTTGTGGTGAGTGAAACAAACAGAGCTTTTGACATTTTAGCGAGTTAACTAAACAAGCCATTTACCGCATCCAAGAGGTAATTAACCAACCAAAAACATGAAATGCGGTTTCCATAGCAACTGCTTTATTGAATGAAGCAGGCCTAACACAGTAAAACGTAATTACCGCAAAAAACTTGAACTACCTAATGTGGCGTGGTGTAATGAACCGTCCCCTGTGCAATTTAGGGATGAAACCGAGCTAGTTGGTTCATTTGACAAAGAATGGAAAGTGTCTTAAATTCTAATACCTGTCCTGTTACTGCAGCAAATTCAAACACGACTCAGATAGACATTTCTCACAGCTTTATATTCCTGACACATTCCTTCCACCTTCCCAATCTCACATGACCGTGTTTTATCTACAACTCGGGCTCCAGATAACATAGCAGGGGCTTAAATGTTTTTCTTCTTTGAACCGAAAGTAATTTTGAGGTGACGCAGTTGCGGAAAAGTTCCTGTAGCATCAAATATCTTTCATTCTTTGGAAACTAAACCCACAGACAATTGAACTGTATATAAAACCAGGTACAAAAAGTGACAAAGCAATAAGACTGCATCAAGGTGCTCATACATTACTCAATCTGAGTTATGTATTTTCAGCAGATTCCATCATAATGATCTAATCTGGCAAAGATTGAGGCCGCAACATGGCCGTGTGATCGTCATTTTGATTATGGTGGATCGGAACAATTGAAATTCCAATCTCATCGTAATTGAGCATTCCCGCAGGCAAATACCAAATTTCATGTTCTGATTTTCATGTTCCGAAGGCATTTTCTATTGAAGTCAGAACTGGGCTTTCGTGTAGTAAACTACTTGATTTCAAAATTCTAATGAAGTCTAATGACTTTACCTGTGACTGCGGCATAGGGGGTTAACTTACCCAGAAGTGCTTGGGCCGTCTGCGTTCCATTACACGTGATAGGTGTAATGAAAGCCGCGTTGCATTATTCACTACCGCGCTTCCTCTTTTAAGGGGAAGGAGGAAGCGCAGGAGTGAGTGATGGAATGCTGCTTTCATTATGCCTATCACGCGTAATGGGACGCTGACGGGAGAAGACTTCTGGGTAAGTTACCCCCATCCCCGGTCACATGTGAAGTCATTAGACTTCATTTGAATTTCAAATTTGAGTAGTTTACTACACGAAAGCCCATGCCGGATTGAATGTGGTCGCTAGTTCTGCCGATACGAAAATTGGCTTTGAAAACAAGAATTTTCAGCAAACACGGCTTTAACACAATGGCTAGGTAAGTGAAAATTGGCTTCGGACACACAAACCTCCAGCAAACAGTGACACTAACAAGATGGCCGTCGGGGAATAACCGGCCCTAGGAGGCCAGGTTAGAGTGGCAGAATGAGCGGTTTTCTAATTGGATCAGGGGGCCAGGGCGGGGAATGCCTCGGTCCCCTTGACTCCTCCATTCATGTGAAAAAAACGCTTGTTCTGCCAATTTAGTATGGCCTCTGGGGATCAGGGAATAGCTAGCGGCTATTTTGTTGACATCACTATGGGCCAAAAATCCTTGTTTTAGAAGCCAATTTCACTTTCCTAGCCATTGTGTGAAAACTTGTTTGCTGAAAATTCTTGTTTTCACTGTGTTAACGCCATGTTTGTTGACATGTTTTGCTTTTACTGTGTTAACGCCATGTTTGTTGAAAATTTTTGTTTTCAAAGCCAATTTTTGCAGAAGGGAGCACAGTACTCGAAACTGTGTCATTTCAGATTTCCGTGATTTAATTCGGAACGGCCAAATGCCAATGCAAAAATTGGAACTGCTCCAATTCCGAGAGCTCATCCCTAGTTTCAATCGATAACCATCAATCAAAACAACTGATGGAGAGGGCTAGATCAGTTGAATTGCGGCATTCGATATTCCGACAGACTTTCTGCTGGTCTCATCTCATGTAATGTCTTTTCCCCTTCTTCGTATTTGTGGCAAATGTGTTTTTGCAATTTTGCAAATTGCATGCGTGTACCCTGCCTTAATATTTTCTGCAGAGATTAGCTCTTCTGGAAAAAAATAATTCTGTTTATTACAACTCCTAAAAGGACATGTACCAACACATGTTAAAGGACACCTGACCTGAGACAAAGCTACTGACGGTAAGCACAGAGGAGTGTTCATGCTCAATCCACATACCTCTGTGCATTGTCCGTTTCTCTCCTCATCCCCCTTGGTTCCTGCAATCACTCCTTAAATAATTTGAGTTTTGGCTAAAGTAAAATTTTCAGGTAGAAGAGGAAGGGTTGCCATGATGTTCTCTCCTATCACCCTCCTGTTCCCGCCTCTTAAAGGATACCAGAGCCAAAATTGATATGAGAAACGGGGGAGCAGGCATGTATGGTGAGCTGTCCTGATGCCCACCGCTCCCCCCATTCTCCATTCTGCCCCTCCGCTGCCTCTAAATGCCCTCCAGCACCCTCTTCACCTGGGTCAAGAACCACGGTGCCTGCGCTGGCCCAGCTGCACACGTCCAGAAGAGGGTGTCGGAGGGCATTTAGAGGCATCAGAGGGGCAGAATGGAGAATGGGGGAAGTGGTGAGCATCAGGACGGCTCCCCATACATGCCTGCTCCCTCCCGTTTCTCATACTGATTTCAGCTCTGGTATCCTTTGAAGTGAATGGGAACCGCATTTTAAAAAAATGAAGCAAATACTTACCTAAGGAGAGGGAAGGCTCTGGGTCTTATAGAGCCTTCCGTCTCCTCTCTCGGTGCTCTCTATTCTGTGCTGGCTCCCCCCCCCCGTTTCAATCCCCCACCGAAAGGGTATTTGGAAGTCTTCGGGAGCCATGTCCTCCTGAAGACGTGCGGCTCCATACTGCACAGGCGTGAGCGTGCAAGAAAAGCGTGCTTGCGCAGGTGCAGTACAGGGTCGCCCTTCTTCAGGAGAACTCGGGCTCCCTGAAGACTTCTGAAGCCTTCTTCAGCCGGGTAAAGCAGTATTTGACTAAATTAGTCAAATACTGCTACCTGGCAAGCCAGCACTGGAACGAGGGGACCAGGAGAGGAGCGGGAAGGCTCTATAGGACCCAGAGCCTTCCCTCTCCTTGGGTAAGTATCTGTCTCTTTTAAATGCGGTTCCCATTCACTTTAAGAAAAGTGAATGGAGCGGGGAAGAGGAGGAAATCGGAGGGTAATAGGAAGGAACATCACTGCAAACCCTGTCTAAAAATTTGAATTAAGCCAAAAGTCAACATTTTCAAGGAGTGATTATGGAGAAAAGGGAAAAAAGGAAAGAAATGGACAACACACAGAGGTATGAGGATCCAGCATTGACATACCTCTGTATTTACCTTAGGGAGCTTTGCCTTGGGTCTGGTGTGCTGATATCACAGCTGACATTTTCATCCTAATTTGAGCACTAAAACAAGTTAAGGCATTTCTGTGAATACTTTTCTTTTTGAATTTTTGCTACTGTTTTTTACTAAGTGTCCTAACACAAAAATAAATATTAAAAAAAATCAGAATACAGTAGTAAGAAGAAAGCATTTGCCCTGCAATCAAAATAAAAATGCATATATTTCTTTTTACTCACTGATTGCCATTTGGCAGATAAGACACATCAAAGAATATTCGGGCCAAATGCTCCAGAGCGGCCTGTTGGAGATGACTTGGAAAGGCAGTTTACAAGATAATCAGTGTTCACTGTTGCACAAATAACAGCTTGAAGGCACGAGCTTTGCCAACTGCACGCAGATGCACAGCCAGAGAGGTTGCCAAAGAGGTCTAGCAAGGTGGAAAGACTTCAAATCTATTTTTTTTAAATAGTAGTAAGATTTGAAGCATATCAAAAACATTTTTTTCAAGGCAGCCTCAAACAAACTGCCTAAGGAATATATGACTTAAGGCTTAGATAACTGCAGCTTATAGTGGCATTCCATTCAAATTTCATCTATGGTCTAATACATTAAACACAGAATAAAACCATCTGACTGTGATTCAAAGTACTGGAAGGGTTAAAACTCAAGGTGTTTTTTTTTAATCTCATTTAGCTGCTTATTGATAAGCTTGCATTTGCCAACTAGAATTATCAGATTGTTTTGGAAGTGTAATAAACTGTGTAAACAAGGTAAAAAAAATCTTGCTGTATTCCGAGAGAAGCAGATAACTTTCTCTCCTTGATTTGCTCACTAGCTACTTAATTAGGAGTCTATCTTTTGTTTTCTTTTTTTTCAAATTCTTTTAAATTAGGAGTCTATCTTAATAGGAATCTGAATAGGAATTTATCCTGCAGCCAGCAATGATATCAGTACCTTCAGTGAGGGGTAAATACTGTATGCATTATGACATCAGAGTAGTCTTATAGCGTTTCATATTCCAGTTTTTACTGTGTTTAATGCATTAGTGCAAAAATGTTATTTTGAGTGTAATCCCCTTTAAAGAATGGAGGTCCCAATTAGAAAGCACATATGGTAGGGTATAGATGTTGCTTCAGTAGGTGGTAGCATTACTCCCGAAGATAAAGTCTACAATCAAAACATGAAACTGCCAGGCCCATTTTTGTGAAACATTAAAGGGGAACTTCAGCCTAAACAAACATACTGTCATTAAATTACATTAGTTATGTTAATTAAAATAGATAGGTAATATAATCTCTTACCCACCCTGTTTTAAAAGAACAGGAAAATGTTTGTGATTTACAGTTGGAAGCCATCTTTTTCATGGGGGCAGCCATCTTTTTGGTTGAAAGGAGTTGACAGGGAGCATGAGACACAGTTCCAAATGTCTAATGCCCTGATCACCCTTCCCAGCTGCACGCGCTAGGCTTCAAATCTCAAATTCAAAATAAAAAAAAAAAACATTTGCACCAAAACAGCAGAAGAACAACAACATCAGAAATCCCGTCATGCTTTGCACAGAGAAAAATGCCCGGGCAGTTTTCTTCTGTGCAGCTAAAAAGGAGGCTTGGGTAAGAAAAGTTCTGATGCTGTGAAACTGTTAAAGAAACACAAAACCTTTTCAGTGCTGCTGAGTAGATTTTTAGTCTGGAGGTTCACTTTAAAGGATACCTTCAGCTCTAATGGGATTTGAAAAAGGAGCCTTCTGTGTGTATGGGGAGCTGTGCAGAGTCTTACCGCACCTTTGTGGCGTCACCCTCTGTTCTGCTCCAATTTGGGCCGTTCTGTGCCCCCTGATCGGAGCGGTCGGTGCGGTCGGTGACCTCCAACCCAGATGAACTACACTGCGCGTGCATATAAAAATAAAATTGGATGGTCGATTGGCCGCCCAGTCGCTTTATGTATGGCCACCTTTATGCCTGGTATACACAATGCAATTTTCAGTCAGATTGACAGTCAAATCATTTTTCAGTTTTCAACCGATCTGATTGTCAACCGTTTGTCAGATTGATTTTGTATTAAAGTAATTGGAAAATTGATCGGAAAAATCAGATCGAACCTGCCAGAAATAATCCATTTGACCGTCAATCTGACGGAAAATTGTGCATAACAGGCATTAGGCAGCTGCTATTCCTACCTATGGAAAACAGGTTCTCTTTACTATCACATGTTGTTTGACTATAATTTTCTCTGCTTTGTATCATCAGTCACCTTATCTTATTTTTGTCCTTGTTCTGTTTGTTTGCAAAGGTAAAACAAAACAAACAACCAACCACAAAAGCTGCTTTTTTTCGCATCCATCCCCTCTTGTTTTTAATCTGAAAATCTGATTATAAAAATCCTGAAGAATACCCCATTCCCAGTTTAGTGCAGACAAGACAGTGGCGGTGCGAGGCAAGGACACAATATACAAAAACAGTAATTGCACCCAGCGTGCGTTAATGGATGTACTAGAATGATTTGTTTGCGAGCTGCTAGAACAAGATAGGGACATTATCAATGATGTGTAAATTACCCTGCCATTGAAGCTCCTGCTTCTGGCTGGCTCGCCAACAGCTCCCCCCCAGTTTTTGTAATTATCGCAGGTTTTACTGGACAGGAAATGAGATTTGTCCTCAAGCTGGACAATGTGTAACGGAACATATTTTATACTGGAGAACGGCTTGACAGGCCACCTGACCAGCAGTAATTACTAGAATATAAGCTTTCACTCCGAGTCCTGAACAAGGGGAAAAAATGTCATATTCCTCTCATTCTCTATGAAATCAGAATAATGAAGAAGGGCTTAAGTCATACTTGCCACTGACTGTAACCTGCTCGGCTGGCGTATCTGGATTATTAGATGCCGTGATCAGCAGGCGTCTAATAGATGCCTGGGTTTATTATGGGTAATCGGTGATGGAATTGCTGATATTGTGATGAAACCCCTCCCACAGTGTGATGTCATGACCATAGTTCTGACAGTTTGAGGTCTGTGAACCGCGTTGCATTGTGGGAAATATCTTTTTTTCCAACTGCCAAGCAAGCAATATCTCCCTCTGTGCATAGAACTCTCAGTAACCAACATTTCATACAGTGCTGAATAATGTTATTTTTTGAATAGTTACTGTGTCTTTGTTCTGAATGTAGGCCAACCCTTCCCTACTGTTTTTAAAGACAAAACAAAACAAAACTATTGTTCCAATGGACTCCAATTTATGGATTTATTTTGTTTTTCATACTTTTAGGGCAACAGATTGCTGTAAGGCTCTCCACTGGTAAGCCCTGAGTGTGTGACAGTGTTCTCTGTAACACATTCTGGACAGGACTGGTGCTTCCACAGAGGCAAAGGTAGCAGTTGCACCAGAGCCAGTGGCGGCACTAGGGGAGGTGCTTTGGGTGCTGAAACACCCCCTAAAATTCTTCAAGGACCCCTAAAGCACCCCCCAGCGTGAACTGACTTTCGGCGTCTAATAAACGCTGTGTCAGTTCACCAGCAGCAGCCTGCAGCTCCAGCAGTGGCAGAGCAGGGCTACGGTAAAATGGCATCCGAAGCCCTGCTCTGGAGACTTTGAGTCAGTGCAGGGCTTCGGGCGCCATTTTACCCTAGCCTAGTGTTGGGCGAACAGTGTTCGCCACTGTTCGGGTTCTGCAGAACATCACCCTGTTCGGGTGATGTTCGAGTTCGGCCGAACACCTGACGGTGCTCGGCCAAACCGTTCGGCCACATGGCCGAACTAAGAGCGCATGGCCGAACGTTCCCCGAACGTTCGGCTAGCGCTGTGATTGGCCGAACGGGTCACGTGGTTCGGACCCGAACGCGCTCTGATTGGCCGAACGGTCACGTGGTTCGGGTAAATAAATACCCGAACCACGTCATATCTCCGCCATTTGTCTGTGGGTTTAGCTTTGGGTAGGCAGGCAGGGTAGTTCGCGCTCCAGCCACGCTAGCCAGGGTCCCCCCCAGTCATTGTGTGTCGCAGCTGGGAACAGTAGTACACCGCTCGCTCAGCCACACTATATATAGCATTGTTTACTGCCACTGTGTACCTCGCTCAGCCACACTATATAGCATTCTGTGTACTGTTCTGTGTCTGCTGGGAACAGTAGTACACCGCTCGTTCAGCCACACTATATAGCATTCTGTGTACTGTTCTGTGTCTGCTGGGAACAGTAGTACACCGCTCGTTCAGCCACACTATATAGCATTCTGTGTACTGTTCTGTGTCTGCTGGGAACAGTAGTACACCGCTCGTTCAGCCACACTATATAGCATTCTGTGTACTGTTCTGTGTCTGCTGGGAACAGTAGTACACCGCTCGTTCAGCCACACTATATAGCATTCTGTGTACTGTTCTGTGTCTGCTGGGAATAGTGGTACACCGCTCGTTCAGCCACACTATATAGCATTCTGTGTACTGTTCTGTGTCTGCTGGGAACAGTAGTACACCGCTCGTTCAGCCACACTATATAGCATTCTGTGTACTGTTCTGTGTCTGCTGGGAACAGTAGTACACCGCTCGTTCAGCCACACTATATAGCATTCTGTGTACTGTGCTGTGTCTGCTGGGAATAGTGGTACACCGCTCGTTCAGCCACACTATATAGCATTCTGTGTACTGTTCTGTGTCTGCTGGGAACAGTAGTACACCGCTCGTTCAGCCACACTATATAGCATTCTGTGTACTGTTCTGTGTCTGCTGGGAATAGTGGTACACCGCTCGTTCAGCCACACTATATAGCATTCTGTGTACTGTTCTGTGTCTGCTGGGAACAGTAGTACACCGCTCGTTCAGCCACACTATATAGCATTCTGTGTACTGTTCTGTGTCTGCTGGGAATAGTGGTACACCGCTCGTTCAGCCATACTATATAGCATTCTGTGTACTGTTCTGTGTCTGCTGGGAACAGTAGTACACCGCTCGTTCAGCCACACTATATAGCATTCTGTGTACTGTTCTGTGTCTGCTGGGAACAGTAGTACACCGCTCGTTCAGCCACACTATATAGCATTCTGTGTACTGTTCTGTGTCTGCTGGGAACAGTAGTACACCGCTCGTTCAGCCACACTATATAGCATTCTGTGTACTGTTCTGTGTCTGCTGGGAATAGTGGTACACCGCTCGTTCAGCCACACTATATAGCATTCTGTGTACTGTTCTGTGTCTGCTGGGAACAGTAGTACACCGCTCGTTCAGCCACACTATATAGCATTCTGTGTACTGTTCTGTGTCTGCTGGGAACAGTAGTACACCGCTCGTTCAGCCACACTATATAGCATTCTGTGTACTGTTCTGTGTCTGCTGGGAACAGTAGTACACCGCTCGTTCAGCCACACTATATAGCATTCTGTGTACTGTTCTGTGTCTGCTGGGAACAGTAGTACACCGCTCGTTCAGCCACACTATATAGCATTCTGTGTACTGTTCTGTGTCTGCTGGGAATAGTGGTACACCGCTCGTTCAGCCACACTATATAGCATTCTGTGTACTGTTCTGTGTCTGCTGGGAACAGTAGTACACCGCTCGTTCAGCCACACTATATAGCATTCTGTGTACTGTTCTGTGTCTGCTGGGAATAGTGGTACACCGCTCGTTCAGCCACACTATATAGCATTCTGTGTACTGTTCTGTGTCTGCTGGGAACAGTAGTACACCGCTCGTTCAGCCACACTATATAGCATTCTGTGTACTGTTCTGTGTCTGCTGGGAATAGTGGTACACCGCTCGTTCAGCCACACTATATAGCATTCTGTGTACTGTTCTGTGTCTGCTGGGAATAGTGGTACACCGCTCGTTCAGCCACACTATATAGCATTCTGTGTACTGTTCTGTGTCTGCTGGGAACAGTAGTACACCGCTCGTTCAGCCACACTATATAGCATTCTGTGTACTGTTCTGTGTCTGCTGGGAACAGTAGTACACCGCTCGTTCAGCCACACTATATAGCATTCTGTGTACTGTTCTGTGTCTGCTGGGAATAGTGGTACACCGCTCACCCGCCACTGTATAGCATTGTGCTCTGTGTCGCTGCTGGGAATAGTGGTACACCGCTCACCCGTCACTGTATAGCATTGTGCTCTGTGTCGCTGCTGGGAATAGTGGTACTGTATAGCATTTCTGTACTGCCACTGTACTGCTGCCAGTCAGCGTGTACTGTAAGGATAAGTGAAATGAGGAAGTAATCCGGTGAAAGAGGGAGGGGCAAGGGAAGAGGTGTTTCCCCTGACGGTTCACGTACAGGCCACAGGGGAGCACCCAAGAAAACCCACTCAATACCGCCCATGTTGTCCAGGACAACAACCCTCACAAATCCAAAAGAACAGGACCAGATAATTACTTGGATGAACTCTCAAGCGTCCAGCAGTGGGTTAAGCAGCACCAGCACATCACGCACGAGGTCCGAGTCCTCAGCCAGTTACAAGGAGCCAGTGGGCACAAAGCTGACACAACCGGCAGCGACACCACGCACACAACTGCCAGATAACCAGTCCGATGAATTACCTCAGGACACAATGGGGTATTCGCAGGAGCTATTCCCAGCCCAACAAACTTCCACCTTTCAAAGGTCAATGGAGGAACAGCCAGAAATGTTGTGCCTGGATTCACAACCGTTAACTGTGGGAAATGCACCGCGCACTGAAATACAAGGCGAGTCCGAAGAGGACTCGGAAACCCAAATCCCAGAGCAATTTGGGCAGGAGGGGTTGCAATTGCAGGAGGTCGGCCGACAAGATCTGGAAGACGACGTTGGAGTGTGCTGCGCAGAGGTTGTTGTGGGGAGCTCTACTCCACGGCGGCGGCCCACAATGACATATGACGAGTTTGAGGAGATGGAAGAGGAGGGTATGGACAATGTGGACAGAGACCCAGATTTTGTTTGTGAACGAGAACATCGCCGTCGTAGCAGCAGCACAGATGAGTCTGTTGAAGAACCCACTGCTGCACGAGCTCGCCTTGTGCCACAAGGTAGGCGGCGCGCAATTTCAGGCACCACAAGCGTGGAAGTTCAAGTGAGAGGCAAAAGAGGAGCAAACAGAAATCGCCAGCAAGGAGGCAGGTGCTCCAAAGTCTGGGATTTCTTTGAAGACTGCACTGAGGATGTTACCATGGCGATTTGCAAGGTGTGCAAGACCCGCCTGAGCAGGGGGAAAAGTATTAACAACCTCTCCACCACCAGCATGAGCCGTCACATGCTATCCAAACATCCCACTCTTTGGGCAAACGCGTCAGGACAGGGTACCAGAAACAACACTGCCTCCCTTGGGTTCACCAGACCCGCCTCAGCAGCAGCAGTAGCCCAGCCATTGCGTGGTTCACAACATTCACAAACATCAGACGACGCTGACACTGTCACTTTCCGGAGTAGTGCTCTTGAGGTCTCCCAGTGTTCTTCAAACACAACAACCAACAGCCCTTCCGTGTGCAGCGCTACGGTTCAGTTGTCTGTGTCGGAGATGTTTGAGCGCAAGAGGAAATTGCCAGCAAATGACCCCCGGGCCGTGGCAGTAACAGCCAGCAGAGCCAAGCTTCTGGCCTGCGAAATGCTGCCATATCGATTGGTGGAGACAAACAGCTTCAAGGGCATGATGTCAGTGGCCATCCCACGTTACGTGGTTCCCAGCCGCTACCACTTTGCACGCTCTGCAGTGCCTGAGTTGCATGAGCACGTGGTCAGCAAAATAACCCGAAGCTTGAAGAATGCCGTTGCCTGCAAGGTTCACCTCACCACTGATACCTGGACGAGTGCGTTCGGCCAGGGTCGATACATCTCCCTTACCGCGCACTGGATGAACCTTGTGGAGCCTGGCAGCGATTCCTCACCTGCTACGGCACGGGTGTTGCCCACGCCACAAACAGCTGCACCGCCGTCCCTCACACTGGATAACAGCAGCACCTACCTCTCTGACTCCTTCTCCTCCAACGCATCTCAAAGCTGTACCTCATCCGGAAACGCTAACCCAGCAGCAGTAGGATCGTGGAAGCAGTGCAGCACAGCTGTTGGCATGCGTCAGCAAGCGTTGCTGAAGCTAATCTGCCTTGGGGATAAGCAGCACACAGGGGAGGAAATTTGGAAGGGAATAAAGGAACAGACGGATTTGTGGCTGGCACCGCTGGACCTGAAACCGGGCATGGTTGTGTGTGATAATGGGAGTAATCTCATTCGCGCTTTAAGGTTGGCTAAGCTGACACACATCCCTTGCCTGGCGCACGTGATGAACCTAGTAGTTCAGCGGTTCCTGAGGACATACCCAGGCGTGGCCGATCTTCTGTTGAAGGTGCGTCGAGTGGCCAAACATTGTAGAACTTCCAGTACTGCTTCGGGGGCACTCGCCAAGATGCAGGAGCGCATCAATCTCCCCCACCATCGCTTGCTGTGTGATGTCCCTACGCGCTGGAATTCTACGCTGCACATGCTAGCCCGCTTTTGCGAGCAGAAGAGTGCAGTGGTCCAGTACATGACGGCGCAGTACCGAGGCGCATCCGGCCAGCTGCCAAGCTTCTGTGGATCCGATTGGGCCAACATGTTGGACCTCTGCCAAGTCCTCCAAAATTTTGAGCAATCCACGTTGCTTGTGAGCAGTGACAACTCTTCAGTCAGCATTACCATACCACTGCTGTGTTTACTGAAGAGGTCGATGTTAAAAATCAAGGAAACAGCTGTCATGATGCAACTGGGGGAATCTGAAGGAGAAAACGATCAGCGTGATGGTACCAACATCAGGCCATCCGCCTCAGGGAACGCTGGCCCCAGCAGCTATGACGAAGAAGAGGAGGAGGAACAGCTGGAGTTGGAGCAGGAGTTTCATGCCACCACTGACGAGGGCCAGAGCGGTGCACGTTGGACTTCCACAATTCAACGCGAATGGTCAGCAGAAGCAGACCAGGAGGAAGGTGACGACTATGATGCATCACAACAACTATCACAACGCTCACAAGAGGATGATGAGGATTCTGGTGGGACTCTGGCACACATGGCTCAATTCATGCTAGACTGCATTGAACGTGACCCACGCATTGTGCGCATTCTGGACAACACCAATTACTGGGTTTATACCCTTCTGGATCCACGGTACAAACACAATGTTCCAAAACTGCTTGAAGAAAGAGTCAGACAGGTCAAAATGGAAGAATACCAGCAGGCCCTTGTGGAGACTTTAGAGAGGAGATTGACATCCTCCCCCTCCTCTAGCCAGTTGTACGCAGACAGACTGACTTCCGCAAACCCAGGACGACCAGGAGGGCAGCAAACAACGCAAGCCGCAGCTAGTGCCCAAAAGGGAATGGTATCGGCAGTGTCCTTGGAGTGGGAAAATTTTCTGACACCCATGCAGCAGCAGCCCACTGAACAGCAAGCGTGCAGATCCACCTCCAACACCGATCGCCTGGAGAAGATGGTCAAGGACTACATGTCAGATGACGTAGCTGTGTCTAACAATCCATCTGCACCCTTCAACTATTGGGTATCGAAGCTAGACACCTGGCACGAACTGGCAATGTACGCAATAGAGGTGCTGGCTTGCCCGGCAGCGAGCATTATGTCGGAACGCTGTTTCAGTGCTGCCGGAGGCATCGTCACAGATCGGCGTATCCGCCTCTCCACAGAAAATGCAGACCGTCTGACTCAAATTAAAATGAATCAATCCTGGATTGGAAACGACTACGCAACACTCCAGGACCCCAACCAAGTAACATGACCAATGAACATCTGGGATGGTTTAGCGTTTCCGGTCCCTGTTTATTGAACCTCTCATCTGTATTACACTTATGACTGCATGGCGGCAAAAAGCATTGCTATATCCGCACGCTTTTTGTCCTCATGCAAGGCCTGTGTTGTTGTGTCTCAAAAAGCTTGGCCTTCTCCTCCTGCGCCTGCTCCTGTTCCATCACGTCTGCTGCTGCTGGGTTAGCATTTCCAGTCCCTGTTTATTGAACCTCTCATCTGTATTACATTTATGACTGCATGGCGGCAAAAAGCATTGCTATATCCGCACGCTTTTTGTCCTCATGCAAGGCCTGGGTTGCGTCTCAAAAAGCGTGGCCTTCTCCTCCTGCGCCTCCTCCTGTTCCATCATGTGTGCTGCTGCTGGGTTAGCGTTTCCAGTCTCTGTTTATTGAACCTCTCATCTGTATTACATTTATGACTGCATGGCGGCAAAAAGCATTGCTATATCCGCACGCTTTTTGTCCTCATGCAAGGCCTGGGTTGTTGTGTCTCAAAGCGTGGCCTTCTCCTCCTGCGCCTCCTCCTGTTCCATCACGTGTGCTCTGTGCTGCTGCTGGGTTAGCGTTACCGGTCCCTGTTTATGGAACCTCTTCTCTTTATTACATTTATGACTGCATGGCGGCAAAAAGCATTGCTGCTATATCCGCACGCTTCTTGTCCTCATGCAAGGCCTGGGTTGTTGTGTCTCAAAAAGCGTGGCCTTCTCCTCCTGCGCCTCCTCCTGTTCCATCACGTGTGCTCTGTGCTGCTGCTGGGTTAGCGTTACCGGTCCCTGTTTATTGAACCTCTTATCTTTATTACATTTATGACTGCATGGCGGTAAAAAGCATGCTATCCGCACGCTTCTTGTCCTCATGCAAGGCCTGGGTTGTTGTGTCTCAAAAAGCGTGGCCTTCTCCTCCTGCGCCTCCTCCTGTTCCATCACGTGTGCTGCTGCTGCTGGGTTAGCGTTACCGGTCCCTGTTTATTGAACCTCTTATCTTTATTACATTTATGACTGCCTGGCGGTAAAAACCATGTTACCTGTGCAAAGAAACATGACATTTTCAGCATTTAAAAGACAATTTTTCCTTTGAAACTTTACAATCAATTTTCTCAAAAACTATAAGCTCTTTTTGCTAAATTTTTTTTCCCTCTTGTACCCACTCCCAAGGTGCACATACCCTGTAAATTTGGGGTATGTAGCATGTAAGGAGGCTTTACAAAGCACAAAAGTTCGGGTCCCCATTGACTTCCATTATGTTCGGAGTTCGGGTCGAACACCCGAACATCGCGGCCATGTTCGGCCTGTTCGGCCCGAACCCGAACATCTAGATGTTCGCCCAACACTACCCTAGCCCTGCTCTCAGCGTGGGAGTTGCAGTTGCTGGCTGGCAGAGGATCGTGGGAGCTGCGTTCCAGGCGGAGGCCGGGACAGGAGTTCCTCAGCAGGTGAGTAAATGTTTTTGGTTTTTTTAATGTATTAGCAGGTGTATTTTCTGATCAAGTCTGCCACATGATTGAAGTTTTTTCTGGTCAAGTCTGCCACATGATGATTGAAGTGTTTTCTGGTCAAGTCTGCCACATGATTGAAGTGTTTTCTGATCAGATCTACTACATGATTGAAGTATTTTCTGGTCAAGTCTACCACATGATTGTGTTTTCTGGTCAAATCTGCCACATGATTGTGTTTTCTGGTGAAATCTGCCACATGATTGAAGTGTTTTCTGGTCAAATCTGCCACATGATTGAACGTATTTTCTGGTCAAATCTGCAGACATGATTGAACTATTTTCTGGTCAAATCTGTCACATTATTGAACGTGTTTTCTGGTCAAATCTGCCACATGATTGAATGTGTTTTCTGGTCAAATCTGCCACATGACTGAACGTGTTTTCTTGTCAAATCTGCCAACATGATTGAACATATTTTCTGGTCCAATATGCCGACATGCATGAACGTATTTTCTAATCCAATCTGCCGACATGTCCGAACGTATTTTCTGGTCAAATCTGCCACATGGTTGAACGTATTTTCTGGTCAAATCTGCCACACGGTTGAACGTAATTTCTGGATAAATTTGCCGACATTATTGAAAGTATTTTCTGAGCAAATCTGCTCACATTACGTGTATTTTCTTGGGAAAACCTGCACAATTATGTTAATTTTCTGGGGAAAGAGTCACCAAAACTTGGGCCCACTGTCTTTGCATTGCACTTTTAAAGGGAACCCGAGGTAAGAATAATACTGAGGCTGCCATATGTATCTCCTTTTAAGCAATACTAGTTGCCTGGCTGCCGTGCTGGTCCTCTGCCTCTAATTCTTTCAACCATAGACCCTGCACAAGCATGCAGCAGGTCAGGGGTTTCTGACAATATTGTCAGAACTGACAAGATTAGCTGCATGCTTGTTTCTGGTGTAATTCAGTTCACTACTGCAGCCAAATAGATCAGCAGGGCTGCCAGGCAACTAGTATTGTTTAAAAGGAAATAAATATGTCAGCCTTCATATCACTCTCTTTTAATTACAGTTAGCTCAGCCCTCATGCGGTCATAGCCAAGCCCATTTAAGGTTATGGCCACACCCAATTTTTGCAGAGGCGCACTTCGTGCCGCGAGTCATCAGCTACCCCAGAAGTTGGTCCAGCACCTGCATAGCACCCCCCCCCCCAAAAAAAATCCTGGAGCCACCACTGCCCAGAGCCCATAGGAACCCCCCCATAGGAACCCCCCATGATGCCCCCCAACTTACCTCTGCTCACCGGGTACCCTGCAATGGAGCAATGAAGGACTGACAGAGGATTGTGCCTGCCAGAAAAGACAAGACGCTGCAGGGACCCCGAGGGCACAGTTAAAGTGTAACTGTCGGGCATAAAATCAAAAATCAATTCTTTATTTTTATCTGGTAAACAAGTAATAAGAATGCTAACCAGGCAATCCACAAGTTAAAATCACTATTACTTTTTTTGTTAATAAATGATCATTCCCCAGTTTACCTGGCTCTTATTTGGTACGCACAAAGGAAGTTGCAGGGCATGCTGGGTTGTCCTTTTTTGCTTCTCTACTTTCCCCTCAGACTTAACTAATGCAGCCTGATTGGCTGAAGCCTCTTTCCCCCCTGTTTTCCCCTCCCACACCTCTGTTACTCTCTGATTGGCCAATATTTCTCATGCTGAGACAATGCACTTTCTATAGTGGAGGGCAGCCAATGCATACACAATCAGGCAGAGGAGAGTAAGGGCTGGGGCACACCGAGCGGCTTTTTGAGCGTATTTGCAGGCGGCTGCGGATACGCTAGGGTAATGTATTTCAATGGGGGTGTGCACACCACAGAGGGAGGCATTTTGCAGAAACGCATACTCCCGGGGTGAGGCATTTTTTGGATTGCGGAGGCGTTTCTGCCTCAATGTTAAGTATAGGAAAAACACAAACCGCTCTGAAAAACGGCAGATCAGAGCGGTTTGCCAGGTGGTTTTGTTACAGAAGCTGTTCAGTAACAGCTTTACTGTAACAATATATGAAATATGCTACACTGAAATCCGCAGCAGCAATCCGCAAAACGCTAGCAAAACGCCTCATAAAAATAAAAAAAAGCGTTTAAAAATCTGCTAGCATTTTGCGGATCTGCTAGCGGCTTTTGGTGTGCACCGGGCCTAAGGGAGGAAATTACATCAGGATTGGCTTCAAAATAGCCAGACTTAAAATGGGAAATGCTAAGAAGGATTTTCTCTTTTTTTTTACTCTCGAAATATCACTAAAATCAAAATGTGGACAGTGCAATACACATGTTATGTAGTGTAGAGCAAGTATTTATCTACTTATATACAGTGTAGGTGTTTTTTTCTGAGATAGTATGGCTGACAGCTCCTCTTTAAAGCGGTACTGTAGATACAAATTAAACACATTGTTTCACTTACCTGGGGCTTCTGCAAGCCCCAGCAGCTGTCCTGTCCCACGCCGAGTCTCCACTAGTCTCTGTTCCCGTAAGTCGAGGCCAGCGCAGCCCTGCCAAGTGTATCCTTTCTTTGCGTTCCCCTCTTCAATAGCGGGGAACGCGAAGAAAGGATATGCGTGGCCAGAGCCACGCAGGCGCAGTGGCCCGGCGGCCAAACCGAAAGTATATGGCAGCGGGAGAACGGAGGCTTGCCGAGTAGCGGCGTGGGACAGGATGGCTGCTGGGGGCTTGGGGAAGTCCCAGATAAGTGAAACAATGTGTTTAATTTGTATCTACAGTTCCGCTTTAAATTGGGGTGTAATCTGAGGGAAGGGGGAAGGGGGCTCAGGGCCCTGGTGGTAATTTGGCTGCAACAAAGGGCCCCTAATGCCGCTTTATGGTTGGGGGGGGGGGTCTGTGGCTTCCCCCCCAGGTTAATCCTGCCCGGGGTGCCCAATGTTACTAGAATTAGCCTTGATTCTGGAATATCTATATCAGAATAAAATACGATTGCATTAATCTCACTGTATCCATGCTAAGTATTGTTATGGTGTTTAGGCTGTAGCTGTCACTCGCAGAATCCCAGAGTGGCTGATTTCCAGCTGCACATGTAGCCGGCTGCAAATTTCCCATGTGGCCATACCCTGAAAAACATTTTTATATTTTTTTGTCTTGACTTGCTGATTCTCATTAATGGGAGCTGTGAGAGGATGATTCCCAGGCCTGCCTATCTGCCGTCAGCCCCACACTGTGATAACACACTATTTATTGCACCTCTCATCCGAAACCAAGGAGAGCTCTCGCTCCAGGTGTAATATCCACATCGTAATAATTAATGTGCCTGTTTTATGCCAGCACATGTCTGCCTTCACACTCGCTGGGGCCATTCCGCATAATGAATTCCCTCTCTTCTCCTCTGAAGGCTTCATGCTTATCACAGCACACCGAATAAAGTTTAATACCCAGGACTTGTTAAGAGTTTCTGAGAGTCGGCCCCCTAATGAGGCGGGAAGTTGCTAAGCAATGGTGCCAAGGCTATTAAAATGAATAATTTGCTCTTCTGTGAAGCATTCATATATTTTTATGGAACAACTACTTTAAAGGATAACTCGTGCCCAAATCTTTATTTCAGCATTATTCAGATTGCCGAAGAATTTGAGCCTCCCTTGTGTTTCACTTTTCCCGGGCTTCACATCTTTGTCAGTCTGCAACAGATCCGTTGGGTCCACTGCAGCAAGCGGACCACACTTCTGTGCAGTTCACTTCCTTACCGGAAGAGCCCTTGGCAACAAATGGACCACAACAGACCATCGAGGTGGACACTATTCTGTCGGCTCCTGCTGGTCTATTGTGGTCCAGTAGAATGTGGTTTCCAAGCCACACTTCCCCACAGCTTAAAGAGAGCCCGAGGTGGGCTCATATAATAATCAAAACTAGGCTACCTGATCCGGGGTGCTGGGTGGATCAGATAGCTGCCATCCCCGTCGCTCTCCGCCGCTCCGTTGGCTTGCTACTTTCACTTTTGTGACCTCGCGGGTCACAAAGCTGAAAGGAGAGAGATCTCTCTCTCCCAGTATGCAGAGAGGTGGGGGAGTGGCAGTGGCACAGCCAGGTAGAGAAAGTTGCCCGATGGCAGCTCTGGAAATCCTGCAGGTAGGCCCTTAATGGGCGTTTAAGCAAGGCATCCCTCTCCTCCTATTGCCCTCAGAGACAGCGGCAAACATTGTCGCTAATTCGGGGGGGGGGCTATAGTCAGGCGGTGGGGGGGGGGGGGCAGAGAGCGGTGGTGTGGGGAAGCAAAGGGCATGACATGAGGCAGAGAACATGCCTTTGTGTCCCGTCTGTGCCTCCCCCCCACCGCCTTGGGTTATCCTTAAATAAGGGTGCAGGGTCAGTCACCCAGAGCACCTGGCTGGACACAACTCAAATCCTTCACAAGGATCAGCACACTCCCAAAATTCTTCCGAAATTAAAAATTTCCTTTATTAGCAAGATATTTCTTCAGAATCCCATTTATAAAATTGTGTCAAATCCAAGGAACATTCCAGTAGTCATATAGCCATTAGAAATGATTGATGTCCATTAATTGCTAAGTTCCATGGATCAAAACAGTCTATAACATTGTGGCAGTTGGGTAGACACAGGATCACGTCCTATGTCCCCAAATTGTATAGCGACAGACACTGGCCTAGAGCTGTTTTGGGCGTAAAGCCCATTATCAAGCCAAGGTATGTGTACATTTCTTGGCTTGAAGATGGACTTTACACCCGAAAAAGTACTGCAGACATAGCTGCTGAAAGAGATGTCCAGAAAATGCCTCAACTCACCGTCTTTTAGATTGACATGTATTTTTATATGCAACTTGAAGACAAGGAGGAACCTGACCTGGCTTTATCTCATGGAACCCTGGAAAGCCCAAAGAGGTGGAATAAATAAGTAACACAAAAGATATGGAGGCATAATCAAGGCTGCTCTCATTGAGCTGAGGCATTTTGGAAACCGGTAATCCGGCTTCAGTTCACACCCACTTACTCTCCCCCAAGATGACCCCAAAGACTAGGGGACCCCTCTGTTGTGGGTCATACAAGTGGGACCACGAGATTCTCTCTCATAATGGTATGGCCACCATAACTTCCATAACAACTATAACCACAAGATCATTGGCTCTGGAGGAGGGTCTGTATCGGAGGGTAAATGGTTGTAAACTCCTGCAGCCTTGGGCCCCCCTTCATCTGACCGCACTGCTACCCTATTAGCTACGATTCTGTAGTTCGGCTTAAAATAGGGATTCAACTGTTTTCCAACCCCTTTCCTCTTTGGTCTTGGGTAGAACTGTGAGCCAAGTGCATGCTATCAGTGAAAGCCATTAACTGGAAACCTTCCCTCCTGTAGCCTTAGCCTAAGGGTGGCCATTAATGATACAATTCTCCGGAGGGTCGATTGTCCAATTCGGTTGTAATATTGATCCCCCCCCCCCCCCCCCCAAAAAAGATAAACAATCATTTGGGGCCCACTAACAGACGGAAAGCTGCCATCCAATTAGATCAGATTGATGGAATGGTCCCTGAAAAATGGTATACTTGGTATAATCGATACCATTATTCTGATCAAATTAGATAGCAGCTTTTCCTTCCGTAAGTGGGCCCCAAATGATTGTTTTTCTTTTTTTTTTTCAACTTGGCTCCCATGGGATGGACCCAACTTAGTATACCGGGCTTCATCTGTGCCCTCTTATGTCAGGCTTTAGGTTGCATCATCGGTTGGAATCGGCAGTCTTTTTAGTTTTCTTTCTATAAAATTCTTTATTTCCCAGAAAAAAAAAATCAAACAAAAAAGAAGACTTTAAACAGTGCCAAAGAAAAGAAAAAAAAAACAGAGGAGAACTGGCAAAGTTAAAGAACCACTATCTCGAAAAAATGAAAATATATGTAAACACATTCAAATACAAGTACATTTCTTCCAGAGGAAAATTAGCCATAAATTACTTTTCTCCTATGTTGCTGTCACTTGCAGTAGGTAGTAGAAATCTGACAGAGCTGACAGGTTTTGGGTTAGTCCATCTCTTCATGGGGGATTCTTAGCATGGCTTTTATTGTTTATAAAGATACTCCCCCCGAAAAAAAGATTTACAGTATACAAAGATGCTGGCCAGCTTCCTTGCTTGCTTCACACTTTTTTGGCAGTTGGACAGAGCAGCCACCATTCAAGTGCTTTCGATAATAAAGAAAACCCTGAGAACCCCCAATGAGAAGATGGGCTAGTTCAAAAGCTGTCGGTTCTGTCAGATTTCTACCACCTACTATAAGTGACAGCAACATAGGAGAAAAGTAATTTATGGCTCATTTTACCCTAGAAAAAATGTACTTCCTATTGGTGAGAACTGCTGTTTCTCTATTTACAGAGGTCCCCAGCTGGTACGCTATCACACGAAACATTTGGGCACCTTGCCACGAGGTCACAAGGAAGTTGTGCGTAACAGAGCAGCTGATCCGTGGTGAATCAGTTGCTCAAGAAACGCAGTGCAGACTTTTCCAGCCTGTCTAACTGCTGAGCCATCCTGCCAGACGGGATAATACGTAAATACCCTTTCTTTATATATAGCTTTCACTTACAGATATTGTTGTTAATGTGATGGCTCTGACCTATTACCAATAGGTTTTTGAACTAGTTCCATCTCCTCCTGGGGGATTCTCAGTTGTTTAAAAGCACTTGCTAAACATAGTATATACACCTTCAGGTGGCCATACACAATTCAACAAAAGATAGATTTTCTTGTTTTTTTGAAGAGAATGATCAATAAAAATAATGTTTTTTTAACGGAAAAAAAAAACACTTTTTCTGAATTTTTCAATAAATAGTTAGATGTGTTGTAAAAATCAAATTAAAAAGTATTAGAATTAAATGTTTTATTTGATCACATTTTTTTAAATGTTCAGAAAAAAATTATCATACGCATATAGTATATCAATTCAATTTTTCAAATTATTAAATCAAGTGGAAAAATGTATTCGATTTCTCTGGTCGAAAAAAAAAAAAAACCAAATCGAGTATGGCCACCTTTCTATGCATGTCCTCATTGAAGATTGCTGGAGAACTCTGGTGATGCCTCAATAAATGAGGCTCAGTGATTCAAAATAATCGAGCCTCCTTTCTCGGTGGACGTATAATGACCACATCAAGTCTGGTAAAAGGGGCACCACGTGGCCAAGGAGATTTGGGCCGCGCCATAGGCTGTAATGTGAATTATAGCTATATCGGCGCTCAAGAGAGTAATTTAGGCCCCGGCAAAAGATGGGAGTCCACATTACAATAAAAACAGCGTAATTCGACCCCCAGCAATAGCTGGCTGCCGAATTGCATCTTACCTAGACTGAACGGTGCCTTGGAGGGGGAATAGTAATTAACCCTGCCTGGAAATTTGTCACAGCAGGGTGAGCCTCTTTCAGCTTCACCCTGAGCTCAAATTATCTTTTTATAGTATGCAGGGGCGTAACTAGGGGGGAGCAGCTCATGCAATCACAGGGGGGGGGGGGGGGGGCAGAGCTGTGTGGGGGTTTGGCGGGAAGCGGGAGGAGAGGAGGGGGACTCCAACTACTAAGCTTCCCGTACTCCGATACAAGGGATTATACTTCAGATCAGGTGTTTTGTGGCTACACTTGTTATGGGTGTGAAAATCATAATGGCCTCACTTGTTTTATGGCCCATGTGAGATGAGTCCGAAGGCTGTGAAGGGTACCAAGGGGAAGGGGAGGTAGGGGAAGAGGAGTGAACATTGGGGTGGCCCATAAAAGTTTAGCTGGGGGGCCCTATGAATTGTAGTTACACCTCTGCATGTATGCAACCACATAGCTGTAGAAGAAAAAACCTTTTCAAGTGCAAAATTGAGCTGAGAACAGGAAAAAAACCCAATGCATTGTTGCCCAGGCCACCGGCACTACCACAGAGCCTAGTGGGTAAATGGTAGAGCTGCATTACTTACTTCAGTCCCATAGTGAACATCAAGAGGCTAAGGAGACTAATCAGAGATGGTCGTAGTCAGCCAACTTCGCTACGCTGGAACTACGCATAGTTTTACGCAATTACGCTTCACCAAACTACGGCTTCGAAATCAAATATTCGTTTCGTATGCATTTTGTAGACTACGCATTAAATTACGCAATTACGCGTAGTACGAAGCGTCGTTTATGCGGATGCTTATGCCCGTATGCAGAAAATTGTACGCATTAATTCCTCTTTAATTGCTTATACTGGGAAATCTTCTATGCGTACATTCCCCTTTCAAATGCGTAAATTTGTAAGCATACAATTGCATGTGGAAAATTAGCCGCGAGTAATGCATTCGTAGTTCACTACGCAATACACTTGTTAACTATGCATAGTGGGCATAAGCTATGCGTAGCGGTACTTCGCTACGCGTAAATTCGTAAGCGTAGTTTTGAAACTTCACCTATGCACTACGATGCATAGATGCGAACTACGATGCGTAAATTCGCACTGGCGTAGTTTCTGCTCATCCCTGAGACTAATGACTCAGGGCCCTGCCTCAAGGGAAGATACTCCTCAAGGTTATGTGGGTAATTTGTTTATTGATAGCCAGTGCCAGTTAGGTGATCATTGGGAGTAAGGGATAGGGGTACAAATTATATAATTAACAAACAGAAATCTACACAGTCACTTTAAGGTCAAGGTAAGTGACAGACATTAACACATAAGTCACAGACTGGGTGTGGATCTATAACAAAGCTGTGTGATTTGGGTAAATCACACATTGTAGGACAACACAACACCTCTGAAAGTTTAATGAGACAATAACTCCATCATATAATTGCAGTTTAATGACCCAATGTTCCAGAAGAACAGCTATTCTCAATTAGAACTGCACCAACAACATAGAATTATAAGTGAAACTTGATAAATTAGGATATCGTGCAAAAGTCAATCTATTACAGTAATTCAACGTAAAAGGTTAAACTCATCCAATCCTAACATTTGTATAGTGCTTTTCTCCTTTTCTCAAGAGCTGCAGCCACTAAGGGTGCGTTCAAGGGGCCACCCTGCAGTGTTAGGAAGTCTTGCCCAATGACTTCTTACTGAATAGGTACTGACCTGGTCTCCCATGTCAAAGGCAGAGCCCTTAACTAGTACACTTTTCAGCCAAGTACATTATCCAACCTAACTAATACATGAAATAGGAACCCTTTGCAGGTGTTTTGGATAAAATGGCTGATTAGAGTCTGACAATAAGCCTAGAATATTGAACACTTTTCACAATATTATAAAGGTCTGAGATTTTGTGTTTTGTTTTTTTTACAGCTGTAATCCATAATCATCAAAATTATAACAAATAAAGGCTTGAAATATCTTGCTTTGCATGTAAGGACTCTATTTCATATATTAGTTTGACTTTTCCCTTTTAAGTTGAATTATTGAAATAAATGGACTTTTGCACAATATTCTTATTTTTTGAGTTTCACCTGTACATTTAGAATAACATTTGGTGATAATTATTAACAACTCATTGACTATCCCTGTTGCTGTCCATAAGGTATCAGGACTTCAGCAGGAACTGCAACTATGACATCATTCCTGGAGCTTCTCAAGGACATTGGTAAGAAATGGTCGTTTTGGGCAGTAGGGGATGTGTTTTGTTTTAGGTGAAGGTGACTCTGGAGAAAAGTCCATGGAAATAAAATGTCCTCAGTTTTTGCTCAATACACTGCTCTCATTTTTACATCTGCTCTGGAACAATCAGGAATATGGGCCCCGAATATTTTTTTTTTCATTAACCTGTGTCTTGATTAATCCTAACCATATCTATAGTCATAACCCTGTAGGTAATTCGACAGAAGATTACCTAAAGCTGGTATTATATCGCCATAAAACAATGAAGCTTAAAATAACCTTCGGGAGAAGATTTATTTTATTTCCACCCTTGTTTCCTGATGAAGCACAGGTGAGAAAATGAGCTGAGGATATCAGACTAGACCATTGCTCTGTAGACCATAACCAGTCGTGAAAGAAGGCAGAGCATTGTCTCTCACAAATAAACCTATTCCGCAAAGGGATGATAAAATAAAAATGGACAAGTTAAAGCTGATTTAAACAGGCCTTGGGGCGCTTTAGCAGAACAGAGCTACTGGAGCATGAGAAGATATAATGAACACTAAAAAAGTAATTGTATTGTGCCCCAGGTAACTATATTGGAGAGCTCCAATTGTGCACTGCTAATACCTCGTTATAGCAACACAATTAATAAATTAACTTAATAGCTCTCTAAAACTCAATGCTGGACGGATGTTTGGCCATTTTTAATTAATTACCTGTGTCATATACATATATTGGCCAAGTTACAACTGTCAACAGTATGATTATCCTAGCTGATGAACCATTTGTTTGTCTGGAGGTTAGTGATGAGCCAAAATTTCACTAAATTTTCAATTATGACACAAATGTTTGATTCATAATTATCAGGAAATTCGTAATTTGTATTTAGTGTTGTAATTGTGCGTTATATCATTATTTTGTGTTTAATTTCATGTTGTCCTTTCTTGCACAACATTACAAAATTATGACTAACACAAAATCATAATGTTGTGTTTTACATGAAAATTCATCCTGTAAAAAAACGTAATGACAAAAATTTCCCCCAAAAAGATGGTAATTACGAAAAATTTGTGTGTGGCCGTAATTACACTAAATTTAGTGCAATTTTTCCTCATTACGATTTTTTTTATTATGATCAATAATCACAATTATGAAAATTTCGTGAAATCGAAATGAGCACATTACGATTATCCCGGCTTGAGGTCACGTACTTCTGCCCAGGTTGAATCTCATAAGGTCTAGATTTAATGATCGAGGAAACATCTTGTCAATATACTGCAATTGTAGATGGAGCAGACAAGAACCAAACTACCACGAGTTGAGGGATTGTGACACCACATTGATGTGCAGTACAAACCTTCTTCCAAACTTTATTTAAATGGCTAGTAGTTTCTCCGGGAGCCTTGGGAAAACGAAGAAAGAATTAAAAGCTATAGCAAACACGGTTATCTTATTTTAGATCATGCAAATTCTTCTCTAGAGTTCCTAAACCCTTTTGCAACCCACAATAATACCCATAATAATTTGTGATCAGAATGAACTTATTTGAAAACGTGGATATTAATCATGACATTTTTCATGACACTGCGGATGTCCAGAAAATGAAGTCCTTCAGTAGACAGAATAGGTACATATATATTGTAAAATAAACATGTTACAGTCAGACAACCTAAACAGTCTGAAAATGTACACCCATAGACGTTAGCCATGTACACACTGAAAATAGTGTGAAATGGCAGCAGAACAATGTTTCCACGTTTCATCTTTCAAAGTATTCATGCAACATGATGTGAATGACATGATGCGTTTTTAAAGGAATGACGGACGAAACAGTTGATGATCGGCTCATTAAACGATCATGAAGTGCCGCAGACTTCGAGGCCACATCGTTTAATAATCGTTCATAGCTCTGTACACACTGACTATGAACAATTATCTGCTGACGTAATGTCATGATGGTCTCTCAAAGTGCACGAGAATTGCCATTAATCATTCGTCTAACCAGTTGGTTGTTTCTTTATTTACTGCACAATATCTGGATAATGAGTTGTACATCGTTCATTTCAGAAATCTCTTAACCCCCCCCCCCCCCTTCCTCAATGTGTGCATAAGCCTTTAGAGTTGACATACAGTATTTATAGCAGAGACTTCTGGTCATTGATCAGGCTAGGATAGTGGAAGGGGTGCAGCAATACAAATAAGGAATGAGTGCAACCTCTCCCACTGCTAGGAGCTGCCAGAGAAAACAGAAGCACAACTTCCAGATGCAGTTAAGCAGCTCTGCTTCCTCTATAAGCACTGTTTTTTCTTGTTTTGTTTTCAATTTAGCTGCTATTAAAAACGTTTTGAGCCATAGATTAGTGGGAGTGGGGTGAGGTTTCTCCACCCATAGCTCTATTCAAGAATGGAAGAATGCAAGTGGCATCCCATATAATGCTGCATTTATCAACCAGCAAGACAGAACATGATTATTCAGTTATAAACAAAATTATTTATGGATTCACTTTTTTGCTAAACAGCCATAGCATTACTTTAATTACAACTTTGCATCCGGACCTTGTTTACCCCTTATGGACCAGAGAAGTTTTGACATTTTAGCTATGGTCCTATTTAATAAGCTATAATTTTATCTATACTTATGACATCAAAATGAAATATATATTGTTTTTTTCAAGACAAACTAGGCTTTCATTGTATGACATTTTCTCAGTTGAAAAAATTTGTTTTCTATGCATTTTATTGGAAAAAAAGAGGACAAAAAATAAAAAAACAACCCACATTATATCTGTGTTTTACCAATTCCAGTTTAAAATTAAAAAACCCACATTTTGTTTGGCTATTTCTACGGTTTATCTTAAAACTTAGATTATGTTCCTGTCACACTTTACGATGAGTATATTTGATTCTGAAATAATGCTACAGTGTGTATTTTTCACTATGCACTGAGAAAATAAAAGCATTTTTAATGTTAAAAATCAATCCTATTGGCTCAGGTGACATGTATTCCCTTTCACCAATTAGTGTTGCAGCAGATAGTGCCGGAGTTGTGCACAGGAGCAAGCCCAATTGTGCACAGAGATGCTTTAGCTACAAGACATACAGTATATCTACGTCCTCGTGGCTTAGAGGACGTAGATATACTTCATAAGCTGCTTTCCTGCCACTTTTTGATGTGAATAAGCTCCAAGTTTTAGAATGATTATGGAGCAAAGAGTGATGGGTATGAGATGCCCCTGGTTGTCAAAAAGCTGCTGCCCTAATGAACACCATAAAGGTGACTCACTCTCGTCTAACTTTTGAGTGTGCATTAAAAGAATCTGTCTAATGATAGAGCTGCATGGTACTTTAAAATCACCACAGCTGGCCAGTTATTTATCATGCACACTCAGGAGTGATTACATAGCACAAAGAAAATATATACAGCCTCTTCCCTCAGCCCTATGTTTTTGATGCCTCAAACTCACCCAATACAGATGTTCCCCAAACCAATAATAACCACACATGAAAAAGATCCCTAAACCAGAGAGTGCAAACATCAAAAAAGGGTGCCTGGAAATGTGGGCGCCCAGAAAAGCCAATAGTTTAATATTGGTAAATTTACACCCTTATCTCCCGCCCCATGGCCAACCTTAACCACTTCCCTCCTGACGTCAATCTGAAATTGTTTATTTTCACAAGTATGAAAGAATTTGACTTCGGCAAGTCCTTCACCTACACCTTCCCTAATCAGCTGCTACCATCTGCCAACTTGCCTTCTCTAGTCATGTATTATCGGAACTGGAATTATTTATTTAAGCAATAGTCATTAATTGACCTAGAACTGCTTTTCCTATGACAGAGATAAAACTCTGGGAATACCAAGCTCCTCCCACAGATACAAGCAGGGGCGGGTGGATAGTTCTGAACCTCTCTGCATTGCAAAGGTACTGTGCATTCGCCAAAGAGGTTGGAGCATAAAGCGGGCCACATAGGTACCTTATGGCCTTGTGACGTCACCTGACATTATTTGTTTGTTTGGCCTTGATACGCAATTATGCTGTACAGGCAGCATATTACCCTGCAGCTGATGCTTGGATGGGTGCTGCGGAAACCACTGGAGTAAACCAGAGTTACTTCCACACCCCCCTAGGGCGGTTTTGTGAACAGCTGAGAAATGACGGTATCTAACCTCCCCTATTGGGGAATGGCCTAAATTCTGCCAGGTAATACAGAGCCAGTAAGAAGTTATAAACTGTTAGTAAGTAAACACAAACAGCAGTAAACTTATAAACATGGCTTGTTATTGTATGGCAAACAGTGAAAATGACAACATCGTTAATTATGTTATTAAAACGTTTCTAGTTTCACCATAGTGGCCTTTTACAGGGATTTGATTATCTCCTGAGCAGGCAGGCAGGCTACTAGGCAGGATTAGAAACTTTTGCAGCTGGTAATGTTTAAAGGATATTAAAAGAGTTAAAGAGACTCTGTAACCTCAAAAAGATCCCCTGGGGGGTACTCACCTCGGGTGGGGAAAGCCTCCGGATCCTAATGAGGCTTCCCACGCCGTCCTCTGTCCCACGGGGGTCTCGCTGCAGCCCTCTGAACAGCCGGCGACAGGCCCGACTGTTATTTCAATATTTACCTTTGCTGGCTCCAGCGGGGGCGCTGTGGCTGCTTTCCACTCCGAACTACACGGAAATACCCGATCTCAGTCGGGTCCGCTCTACTGCGCAGGCGCCGGAAACTTGCGCCTGCGCAGTAGAGCAGACCCGACGGCGATCGGGTATTTCCGTGTAGTTCGGAGCCGACAGCCGTCAGAGCGCCTGCGCAGGAGCCAGGAAGGTAAATATTACGTCACTGCTGCACGGAGGGCTGCAGCGAGACCCCCGTGGGACAGAGGACGGCGTGGGAAGCCTCATTAGGATCCTGAGGCTTCCCCCACCCGAGGTGAGTACCCCCCAGGGGATTTTTTGAGGTTACAGATCCTCTTTAAAGAGATATAAATTAAAAAAAGGTTCTTTTTATTCAGTTACCCATTCAGTAAAAGTTCCCCTGTCCAAACAGATGTGCTCTAAAGAACCGATGGAGAGACTTTAGAGCTGATACATTGTTTGCAGCTTGCTACACCCCTGCCTCACGGTGAGAGAGGGGGCAGAGGAACGGAAGATCAGAGTGCACAGCCAGTAAGACCCTGTAGCAGCGGGGATGCCCGTGCTGAGGACATTTGTACTGGGGCAAGGCTGTTGCTGCAGCTGCACTGCAATACTGAACAAGGTGCTTGGTCTCTTGGGACAGAGTTTGTGAAAGGCCCCTCCCGGGTGCACAGGGAGTGGGTGAAGTATGGTGAGACACACTGCATGTTTTTAATCACTGCTGTGAAGTATATATGAGCAATCCTGGCCAGATGAATTGCATATGCTTATTATTTTTTGCACGTGCTTTTTTTTTAGTGAAGCAGTTCTGTTTGGGACCTCAGTATCCACCAATAAACTGCACTCTCTTTGACTGTGCTAGGAAAACCAATGCTATACACAGACTGTGCTGAGGCGATAGGTATTAGCTGCTAGTTAGGCAGAGAACCTATAGTCCTGTTTGATTGAACTGCATAGGAAATGTGATTAGCGTGGCATAATAGTGAATATTGTAGTCCAGTTAGATGCTCAGGAGTTTATTTCATGGGTTTTAAAGGGATGGTGCAATAATTGGGGATCATGGGTATACTGTGTGTATTTAATGTGATGTGATTTTCATAATACACGTATTTGATATATCAGTCATTGAACTCTGAGGTTTTTTGTTTTTTCTCTAAAGAAGACCTGTCCATGCCCCGCACAGCAACTTTGCTGAAAGATGATAGTAGGGGGAAAAAAATCAATACATTGCAAAGTGAGAAGTTAAAAAAAGAAGATAAATCTAGAAATGATTGATATTTGCCATGTTATTTGTTCATGTTGTTTGATCCCCAATGAAGCTGTGGGTAAGCATCTTTACTGCTGGCAGGCAAGCAAAAAAAAACCAACCAGGCAGCACCAACTGCCATTATCTATAACCACACCCACTCAAAATGTGATAGCCTAGAAGTTTTTATATTATCTATATATATAAAATCAGATGTATGTATGTATGTATGTGTGTGTGTGTGTGTGTGTGTGTGTGTGTGTGTGTGTGTGTGTGTGTGTGTGTGTGTGTGTACAGAGTGTGTGTGTGTGTGTGTGTGTGCCACGATCACGCGAAAACCGCTTGACCGATTTGAACGAAACTTGGTACACAGATCCCTTACTACCTGGGATGATATGTTCTGGGGGTCTCGCGGCCCCCCTGCACATGTGGGCGGAGCTACAAACAGCCAATCAGATTCCACCCATTCAAGTCAATGGAAAAAATGTAAAAGGCTGCCATTCTCACAGTAATCAAGCCAGAGTCCCCACACTTGGCACAGTTGGTCACTTGGTGACCGAGGTTACAAATCCAGGAAAAGTTAGCCGAGCATAAAACAGCCAATCAAATTTCAGCCGTTCATTTTAAATGGGAAAATGTAAACTGCAGCCATTCTTAGACTGTTAATCGCAGGGTTCTCAAACTTGCCACACTTGGTCACTGGGTGAATGCGATTAAGATTCAAGAAAATGGGTGGAGCCTACAACAGCCAATCAAAATTCACCTATTGATTTTCAAGGGGAATATTTAAACTGCTGCTATTCTTACACTGTTAATGGCAGAGGCTTCAAACTTCCTACAGTCGGTCATTGGGTAACTGTGGTCCAAATTCACTAAAGGGGCCACATACAGCCAATCAGATTTCCTTAGTGGATAAACTGCTTCCATTCACACATTTTTGATGCCAGGAACCTGAAAGCTCACAAACTTGGTCATTGAGTGACTGTGTGTCAAGGTTACAAAAAGTGGGCGGAGCCAAAACTTTTACTGGGAAAATATAAACTGCAACCACTCTTACACCGTTAATGGCAGGGTTCTCAAACTTTGCACAGTTGGTCATTGGGTGACAGATTAAGATTTTGGAAGGTGGGTGGAGCCTACAACAGCCAATAAAAATTCACCTTTTGATTTTCAAAGGGAATATTTCATCTGCTACCATTCTCTTATACTGGTAAAAGCAGATGCCTCAAACCTGGTACAGTTGGTCACTGGGTGACTAGAATCCAAATTCAGGAAGGGGGCGGAGCCACAAACAGCCAGATTTGTTTATTTTTCAATGGGAATATACAAAGTATTGATACCAAGGACCCCAAAGCTGATAAACTTCATAATTGAGTGACTGTATGTCAAGGTTAGAAAAAGTGGGCGGTGCCAACAACTTCATTTTTTACATTGAAGGGTTCCCAAACTTTACACAATTCGCCACTGGGTGACTGGGATGAATATTCAGAAATGTGGGTGGAGCCTACAACAGCCAATCAAAATGAACCTATTGATTTTCAAGGGGAATATTCACATCGCTACCATTCTTACACTGTTAGTGTCAGAGGCCTCAAACCTGATACAGTCAGTCATTGGGTGACTGGGGTCCAAATTCACTAAAGGGGTGGAGCCACAAACAGCCAATCAGATTTGTTAGATTGATTTCAGCCATTCTGTTATTGGCAGGGTTCTCAAACGTGACACAGTTGGCCACTGGGTGACTGGGACTAATATTCAGAAAAGTGGGTGGAGCCTACAGCAGCCAATCAAAATTCACCTTTTGATTTTCAAGGGGAATATTTACATTGCTGACATTCATGCACTCTTAATGGCAGAGGCCTAACATCTGCTACAGTCAGTCACTGGGAGACTGGGGATTAAATTCTGAAAGGAGCGGGCCAAAAACAGCCAATCAGATTTGTTTAATTTCAATGGTGAAATGCAACTTATTGATGCCAAAGCTCATAAACTTGGTCATTAAATGACTGTATGTCAAGATTAGAAATAGTGGGCAGAGCCAAAAACAACTAACTTTTTACATGGGGAAATGTAAACTGCAGCTTTTCTTACACTGTTAATGCCAGGGTTCTCAAACTTCACACAGTTGGTCACTGGGTGACTAGAATTAATATTCGGAAAAGTAGGTGGAGCCTACAAGAGCCAATCAAAATTCACCTATTGATTTTCAAGGGGAATGTTGAAACTGCAGCCATTCTCACACTGTTAATTGCAGAGGCCTCAAACCTGCTACAGTCGGTCGTTAAAGAGAACCTGAACTGAAAATAAAAAGTCAAAATAAACATGCACAGGTCATACTTACCTCCCGTGCAGTCTACTCCTCAATCTCTTTCTCCTCTCCCGCGTCCCATTTGTCCACTGTGATCAATGGAATTCTCCGTCCTCCATTTTAAAAATGGCCATTACCTCATAACAGCTTCCTGCTCATCACACTGTTAAACTGTAATATCGCTCACTTGAGCCATAGGGAAACATGGACATTACCTTGTACATTCAGTTGTAACTGACAGCTGCTGATATATAACTGACAGCAACTGGTATATTTTAGTTCTGACAAAATATTGTCAGAACTGGAAGTGATCACTGTAAGGAGAAAATGGTGAGCTTCTGAGAGGAACTGACAGTGAGGTAAGTATGTAATATTCATTTGCAGCTACGTCATGTGTTTATTTTAAATAATTTTACTCACTTCAGGTTCCCTTTAAGTGTTTGAGGTTCAAATTCAGTAAAGGGGCGGAGCCAAAAACAGCCAGATTTCTTTGCTGGATAAACTGCTTATATTAGCACAATTTTGATGCCAGGAACCCAAAAGCTCACAAACTTGGTCATTGAGTAGTGACTGTGTGTCAAGGTTACAAAAAGTGGGTGGAGTTAAAAACAGATTTTTCTGGGAAATTGTAAACTGCAGCCCTCCTTCACTGTTAATGGCAGGGTTCTCAAACTTAGCATAGCTGGTTACCGGGTGACTGGGATTAATATTCAGAAAAGTGGGTGGAGCCTAAAAATGCCAATCAAAAATCACATGTCACTTTTCAAGGAGAATATTAAAATTGCTGCCATTTTTGCACTGTTAATGGCACAAGCCTCAAACCTGGTACAGTTGGTCATTGGGTCACTGTGGTTCAAATTCAGAAAAGGGGACAGAGCCACAAACAGTGAATCAGATTTGTTTCATTTAATGGGAAAATACAAATTATTGATGCCAAGGACCCCAAAACTCACAAACTTGGGCATTGAGTAGTGACTTTGTGTCCAGGTTACAAAAAGTGGGCAGAGCCAAAAACAAATTTCACTGGAAAAGTGTAAGCTGCAGCCCTTCTGTTTATTTCAGGGTTCCCAATCTTTGCCCAGATGGTCACTGAGTGACTGAGATTAATATTCAGGGAAGTGGGTGGAGCCTATAGTAGCCAATCAAAATTCACCTGTTGATTTTCAACTGGAATATTTAAATTGCTGCCATTTTTACACTGTTAATAGCAGATGCCTCAAACCTGCTACAGTTGGTCATTGGTTAACTGGGGTTCAAATGCTGGAGAGGGGTGGAGCCACAAACAGCCTATCTGATTTGTTTAATTTCTATGGGAATATACAAATTATTGATGCCAAGGACCCCAAAGCTCACAAACTTGGTCATTGAGTGTTTGTGTGTTAGGGTTAGAAAGTGGGCGGAGCCAACACCAGTCAAATACATACCCGGGCAACGCCGGGTCATCAGTGGGTGGAGACAAATACAAATTTCACTGAGAAAATGTAAACTGCAGCCATTCTGTTAATGGCAGGGTTTTTAAACTTTGCACAGTTGGTCACTGGGTGACTGAAATTAATATTCAGAAAAGTGGGTGGAGCCTACAAAAGTGAATCAAACTTCACCTGTTGTTTTTCAAGGGGAATATTTAATTGCTACCATTCTTGAACTGTTAATGGCACAGGCCTCAAACCTGGTACAGTTGGTTATTGGGTGACTGGGGTTCAAATTCAGAAAAGGGGGTGGAGCCACACACACCCAATCAGATTTGTTTCATTTCAATGCAGATTATTGATACCAAAGACCGCAAAGCTCACAAACTTGGTCAGTGAGTAATTGTGTGTTAGGGTTAGAAAAAGTAGGCGGAGCCAACACCAGCCAAATAAATACCCGGGCAACGCCGGGCAATCAGTTAGTTAGATATAAATATACATAGAGGGAGCCACTGCTTGCTTGGCAGTTGAAAACAACCATTTTTCCCCACAATGCTCTCAGATAGGAAACTGTCATGACCTTGGCCATGACATCACACTGTGGGAGTGGTTTCATCACAATATCAGAGCCCAGTGAGAGAACACACAGAGCCCCGTGATGATCTATCAAAGGTACAAAAAGGTAAAGATTTCTCCTGGCATGATCTGATTGGTTGCTTCAGACTGCAGGCAACACAGATGGCTCCTCTTTCAGGCTGACTTGTAAATGACGCCGACCATCTTGTGTTCTTCATACTTGACTGGTTAAAAGAAAATCTCGATTACAGAAAGATAATCATTTAGCAGCTGGCACGAAACAAATGCATTTCTCATCAGGTAGCAGCATTGGAAATACATGGTAATACAATGATAAAAAAAGAAGGAAAGAACAATGGATCTGGATGGCGTCCAGGAGGAGTGAGACAGTTCCTGCTGCACACTCTATGGACTGATAGATTTCATCAGCAATCAGATATACAGCACTGGCTGCCACATGAGCAGCAGATAAGCAGTAAAGTAGCTGAAACAATGGGAGATCAGAGGCATGCATGCAAGGCTATCGTTACTTTATTGGAGGAACTGGATTCCCTGCTGTAAATGGCTGAGATTGCAGTGGGGCTCGTATGTAATCACTCTTTAAGAGAAACTCCGAACAAGAATTGTAGCTGATACTCCCTTTTACATGAGAGATCTATTCCTTTTCACAAACAGACCATCAGGGGGCGCTGTATGGCTGATATTGCGGTGAAACCCCTCCCACAAAGTAATTATGCGTACGTACTCTTGGCAGTTTCCTGTCTGTGAACCCTGTTGCATTGTGGGAAATAGCTGTTTACAGCTGTTTCCAACTGCCAAAACAGCAAGCAGCAGCTACATCACTTGCCAGCAGTAAAAATGTCACCATGTGATAAATGTCAGAATATAAATCAGGGATTTAAAATATTTTACAATGGGCCAACACTGACTAAATCATTTATACATAATTATTGTAAAAATGAAGGACTTTTTTATTATATTATTTTCACTGGAGTTCCTCTTTAACCATTTCAGCCCGCTGGGATTTTTCACCTTATGCATCGGAGCAATTTTCACCTCCCATTCATTCGCTAATAACTTTATCACTACTTATCACAATTTATTGATCTATATCTTGTTTTTTCCGCCACTAATTAGGCTTTCTTTGGGTGGTACATTTTGCTAAGAGCCACTTTACTGTAAATGCATTTTTGCAGGATTAATAAGAAAAAAAATGGAAAAAATTCATTATTTCTCAGTTTTCGGCCATTATAGTTTTAAAATAATCCATGCTACCATAATTAAAACCTATGTATTTTATTTGCCCGTATGTCTCGGTTATTATACCATTTAAATTTTGTCCCTATCACAATGTATGGCGCCAATATTTTATTTGGAAATAAAGGTGCATTGTTTCCGTTTTGCGCCCATCACTATTTACAAGCTTATAACTTGAAAAATGTTTGTAGTATACCCCCTTCAAATGCATATTTAAAAAGTTCAGACCCTTAGGTAACTATTTATGCCCTTTTTTTTTTTTAATTGTAATTTTTTTTTTCCATTAAAAATTTTATTTGGGGAGTATTTTGGTGTGGGACATAAACAGTCAATTTTTAATGTTGCTATAAGTGTAAATTGTAATGTAAAAAAAGTGTAGATGTAGTTTTACTATTTGGCCACAAGATGGCCACCTTCATTTTTGGTTTCCCTCCTTGTACTTCTCGCTAAGCGGAAGTACAAAGGGGATGCAGAAATTCTTCCGAGCAGAAGAACTGAAGCCTCACGGGTGAGCGCTTCGGTTTTTCTGCGGGGAACAGGGATTGGTGATTGGGAACCATGTTCCCTTTCTCTGATCCCAGGGCTACCGGGGGTCACCGCGGGGACACGGGGGCGCGCCCGCGATCGCGTGCGGGAGCACATCAGAGCAGCCGCCCGGACGTGAGCTTCACGTCTGGGCGGCTGAAATGGTTAAGGTGTGTACACACGCACTACTAAAGAGAACGACGGGTCCATCAGACACTCCCGCTGGGCGGTCATTCTCCCGACAGTAATGCATGTGTACAGTCTGTCTGAAGACTGATAAGGCTGTTTCTGAACGATCCGCTGAGCGGGAGTGTCTGACGGACCTGTCATTCTCTTTAGTAGTGCATGCACGCACCTTTAGGGCAGGGCCCCGCCAGGAATCACTGCAGCACTTTGACATTCTCCCTCACCCCCACTGCACACCCCAATGTCTGTCCACTGTTGATTAAAGGTACTTGCATTGCAATTTACAGTGCCTCAACTCTCTTTCTCTTGTCTGCATGAGCCTAGAGGTACCAGTTGGCTGAGAGGGGGCTACCATGGGATCCTCAAACCCACGTTCACCATTTGCTTAAAGGACTTCTGTCACAAAAATGTTAAAATTTTAAATACATGTACACATATACAAATAAGAAGTATGTTTCTTCCAGAGTAAAATGAGCCATACATTACTTTTCTCCTATGTTGCTGTCACTTACAGTAAGTGGTAAAAATCTGACATTACTGACAGATTTTGGACTAGCCCATCTACAAATGGGGGGGGGGTTCTCAGGATTTTCTTTAATTTTAAAAGCACTTAGTAAATGGCAGTTGCTTTGTCCAACTACTAAAATAGTGTGCAGCGAGCAGGAAGCCTGGCCAGCATCTTTTTATAAATCTTTTTCAGGGAATGTCTTTATAAAGAATAAAGGTCATGCTGAGAATCCCCTATGGAGAGATGGACTAGCCCAAAATCTGTCGGTAATGTCAGATTTCTACTACTTACTGTAAGTGACAGCAACCTAGGAGAAAGGTAATTTATGGCACATTTTACTCTGGAAGAAATTAACTTCTTATTTGTATGTGTTTTAAATGTTAAAATTTTCACAACAGTTCCTCTTTAAGCTTGTAATTCACTTTTTCCTATGCTTTAAAGTGGACCTGAACTCAGAACTCCTCTCTGCTCTAAAAGATACACAACAGTATAATAACCTTTAAACAAAAAAAATGTCTTTGTTACAGCTGATACAAATCCTAAAATAAATCTGCACAGTTTCTACTTCCTGATTCATGGAAGCAGACACATTGATTACAGCCTGTGCTTTCAAATGGGCTTTTTTGCCATAGGCAGTCATGTGACACAGGGGGGAGATCAAATTACAACTAGTGATTAGACAAAAATGAGGGCGGATCAGCTGATTTTGACGCGCGGCTCTGAGAGCCGAGCGCTTAAACTGGGCGCCCCATAGCAGCAATGCTATGCTGCGCGGGGCGCGTAGCAGTAATTCGGGGCTCTGGCGGCTGCCAGACCCCAAATTACATCTCCCCCCGAGTTGCAACAACTCGGAGGGGGAATAGTATTTAACGCCACCTCGGAGTTTAGTGGCAGCGATGAGAGCCGTCATTCAGCTCTCACCGCGCCGAACTGAGCGGCGCCGAAATAAAATGCCCCCAAATGAGGGGGAATTACACAGGCTAAACTCTTTAAATACATACAGGGTGCATTTCTGTTATGTTTTCCTTGTGTCCTGTGCAAAAGATCAGGTCCACTTTAACTGTACAGTGCATTTATTACAATTTGCACATTGTCCACATTAGAATCTCTCTAAAGATGAAACTGTCATCCTGCTCCTCATTGAGCCTCCACTGTGTTGGTTAACAACATCTTTCCCATTTATCCGACAAGAATAATCATAGCGTGATATAATATTGACATTCCGCTAGAGAGCCCGTGTTAAACCTTTTTGAGCTTCTGACAGTCGATAAAACACGTCTGTGACTTGGAATGTTGGATGCTGTCCGTCCTGAGCCAGGTAGTCAGCAATTACATTAATGTGCATCCAGTTTTGCCGTCTGCCAAAATGCATGGACTGCAGACTGAAAAAAACCCAACGGCCAGAATAAGGCAAGAAGGAGGTTTAAAGTATAAGCACAATTATTGATAAACCTGTTACTGGCACGATGCCGGTCTGCCCTGCCAAAACCTGAATGTGCTTTCACACCTGCAATGCCTAGATATTGTGTTCCATGCTGGCTGCTGCTAGGGCTGAGCTTACAGCGCCCTCCAATGTCCGACTGACTGAAGGGAAGAGTGCACAGGAAGGGGTGAGGGTGAGGATTGTGCTCTAATGGTTGGCTGTAGAGAAGGTCAGTGAGCAATGGCATAGCTAAGGAGCTTTGGGCCCATCTGCAAGTTTTACATTGGGCTCCCCAAGCATTCCATACAGAATACTGTATTTTTCAGACTATAAGGCGGAGCGTCTTATAGTCGCACCTAGGTGTAGAGGACAAAAACCAGGGGAAAAAAATCTATACTTAACCTGGTGCATTCATGGTGAACAGGCATCTTATGGATTATGCCCTCTTTGTACCTCATGCCCCCTTGTACCTCTTGTGTCTCCCCATGTCCTCCTCTGTCTACCTTGTGTCCTCCTCTGTCCCCATGTGTCTGCCTCTGTCCTCCTTGTGTCCTCCTCTATGCCCCTTTGTGTCCCCTTGTGTCATCCTCTATGCCCCTTTGTGTCCCCCTTGTGTCATCCTTTATGCCCCTTTGTCCCCCCCTTGTGTCCTCCTCTATGCACCTTTTGTGTCCCCCTGTGTCCTCCGTTTGTCCCTCTGTGTCCTCCTCTTGATGGGCACAGTACAGGGAGTATGCAGTTTGGATTAAATTAAATGCTGCAGCTGCCTCCATAGCTAACAACACATATTTCTTGTCCAAACCCACCATTGTCTCTGACTGCCCATGCCATAGATGGTTCTAGATTGGGGGCTCCTGTAAAACCTGCCCTGTCACTAGATAGGCTGTTCAGCCTGAGATACAATATTTAGAACTGAGGGGTCTACTACAGTGTTTTACCACATAGCAAAAAACTAGTGATGAGCAACGGATGAATTCTGAATAGGTTTTATTCGGAATTCATCCAGGTAATTAGCACACCTGAGGGGGGGGGGGGGGGGGGGGGGGTTAAACTCAACCAGGAGGCTTCATGGTCACGTGACTAAAGCACTTCCTCCTTCAACCCGAAAGGAGGAAGTGCTGTATTCATGTGACCGTGAATTGGAACGCAGCGTGGGACGGATTAAAGCAAAAGGCTCCAGGGTAAACCTATTCGGAATTCATCCCTTGCTCATCACTACAAAACCCGCATCTAATGATTTAGAGGGTTCCTCTGTATTTTCAGGAGGCCATCTGCGATTCTGCATTGCGTTAAAAAAAAAAAAACATACAACCTGCACGACCTTTCTGCACAACCTGTGTTTTCTCATTGCAATCAATGGCTACTGTAAAACAAAATGCATGCCTCAAAGTGCACAATTGTGCGTCAAAACGCTTGTGGGCAAGTGTGATCCCTCCCTTGGGCTCCTTCACACTATTGGCCCCATCCAATTTACTTTTTCTCCTGACAGTCTGATGATCGCTGCATCCATTTCAGCAGTCTCTCAGGGTAGGATCGCATATGCGTCTTCCACTATGTGCTATGAAAAAACGCATATGCGATATTTTGCCTAGTGTGTTCCTATGCTTAGGGCAGGAACACACTAGGCAGTGCGGGAAAGGTAGAGTTTTGCTACACATGAGTTTGTGCATTTTTACTGTGTTTTTCATGCGGTTTCTGTGCATTTGCGTTTTTGTTCCGCACATACGTTTTTCTTGTGTTTTGCGTGCATTTAATGCGTTTTCGGTTCGCATATATAAATTACATATGCGTTTTGCATGTTTTTTAATGCAAATCACTAGGAAGTCAACAGAAAGCGGAAATACATGATTGACCTTGTTTTTTTAAAAAAACGCATAAAAAATGCATAAAAAACGCACTTAAACGCAATGCCTCTGTGTCACCATTGACTTTCTTTATGGGCGTTTTAGATGCGTTTTGGAAAAATATGCAGCAAGACCAGCGTTTTTAAAAACACACATTGCAGAACGCAAGCACATGCGTTTTTCCATGCGGCCCATTGACCTGCATTATGTGCGTTTCCACTGTATTTTTCGAAACGCTAGCGTTTCTGCCTAGTGTCTTCCTACCCTCAAGGTGAAAAATCAGAACCAAGCATGTGGCTAAAAGTGGGAGTTTCAGCAGCCATTACTGCAGATCTGCGTCCACATAGGAAACAGGTTCCATAATAAAGGTTCATACACACATCCAATTTTGATTGGCCAATCACTGACCAATTTTACCACCTCCATGTAGTATGCGGGCCAACAGACTGTGAATACTACAAACAGATTGCGTAGGTGAGCATTCATACTACATGGAAGTGGTGGCCAATCATCGTCCAATCAAACTTGCATGTGTGTACAAGACTTTGTATAGACCCAAATAAGGCTCCTGGAGAGTAATCAGTAGGCCCACAATGTGGAGCCAATTGAATGTGTGAACTGCCAACAGTTAATAGACAGCTTATTTAGTCGTTGGTTAATTGCCTGTCCGTTCCCAAATCCGATTATGCAATCGTGGTTCCGCCATGCAAATTTCAGGCTCCAGTGGAAGCAGAATTTGCATACTTGACAAATGTTTATGCCGTTGTTATTTATAGCAGCATGCTCAGTCTGCATTTATTAAAATAAGAACACAGTAACTTAACAACTGTCTCAACTCTCTGTAGTCTCAACTAGTATTATTTTTGGACTCCCTCCAATGTTTGCAGATAACAGTAATTTTTTTTTTTTTAAAGGGAACCTGAAACGAGAAGTAGATGGAAGCTTCCATATTTATTTCCTTTTAAATAATGCCAGTTGCCCGGCGTCCTGAGGTTCTCTGAAGTAGGGTCTGAATCACACACCTGAAACATGCATGCAGCTAGTCTTGTCATTTTTTTGTCGTAACATTTGATTGGCATGCTTGTTCAAGGTCTGGGGCTAAATGTATTAAAGGCAAAAGATAAGCAGGACAGCCAGGCAACTAGTATTGTTTAAAGTGGACCTGAACTCTTGCACAGGACAGAGAGAAATGCACCCTGTATGTATTTAGAGAGTTTAGCCTGTTTACCCTCATCTGTGACTAATCACAAGTTGTAATTTGATCACTCAGCTGAGTCAGCTGACTGCCATGGCAGAGCAGCTAATTGGTTAACACAGGATGTTAAGGATATGTGTGCTTCCATGAAAGCAGGAAGTAGACACACTGCAGATTTATTGCAGGATTTGTACCAGCTGTAATAAATAAATGTTTTTCTTTAAAGTTAATCTGAGCCGAAGCTCTGGTTCAAAATCAGACCTTATTCTGAAAAGAGTGGAGCCTCAGGATCCTATTGAGGCTTCCCTCAGTGGTCTGAACCCCCCCCCCCCCCTGTTGCTGAGCGCAGCCCCCCCCCATTGGCAAACGCAGGGGGATTACAGCTGCCCAGAATCCCCCCTCAGAGCAGGGCCAGTGCAATGTCTGGGGACAGGCACAAGTTGAGACACCAGAATATCTGCAGGTATCCTGCAGCTCCCAGCCCCGCCCCCTTTCTTTCTCTGCTACAGTTGACTTTGGATGGAGCAGCAGCGTGTGTACAGAGCATGGAACAGCAGTGTGTGTGTACAGAGCATGGAGCTGCAGTGTGTGTGTACAGAGCATGGAGCAGCAGCGTGTGTACAGAGCATGGAGCAGCAATGTGTGTACAGAGCATGGAGCAGCAGCGTGTGTACAGAGCATGGAGTAGCAGCGTGTGTACAGAGCATGGAGCAGCAGCGTGTGTACAGAGCATGGAGCAGCAGCAGTGTATGTACAGAGCATGGAGCAGCAGCAGTGTGTGTACAGAGCATGGAGCAGCAGCGTGTGTACAGAGCATGGAGCAGCAGCGTGTGTACAGAGCATGGAACAGCAGTGTGTGTGTACAGAGCATGGAGCTGCAGTGTGTGTGTACAGAGCATGGAGCAGCAGTGTGTGTACAGAGCATGGAACAGCAGTGTGTGTGTACAGAGCATGGAGCAGCAGTGTGTGTACAGAGCATGGAGCAGCAGCGTGTGTACAGAGCATGGAGCAGCAGCGTGTGTACAGAGCATGGAGCAGCAGCAGTGTATGTACAGAGCATGGAGCAGCAGCAGTGTGTGTACAGAGCATGGAGCAGCAGCGTGTGTACAGAGCATGGAGCAGCAGCGTGTGTACAGAGCATGGAGCAGCAGTGTGTGTACAGAGCATGAAGCAGCAGTGTGTATACAGAGCATGGAGCAGCAGCGTGTATACAGAGCATGGAGCAGCTCTGGGGAACTTATTCACGTCAGCTATGAGCACAGCCCTGTGCCCTGCTGTATGAATGCATAACTTTCCCCTTCATTACCAATGTCGGCTGTCCTCATTATTATCTGTATCCAAACTGCTCCTGATCAATCCCGAAGTTGGTCGGACAGGAAATTGCAATATGTGTACCCAGCATGATGTCCTACCACATTATTATACTGTATTATGCGTCGTTGAGGGAGACCTTTTAGGAATACCCCCCTTAAAAATCCTGGGTTTGCCCCTGCTTCTTCTGATACCTTCAACTCACTAATAAAAACAACAAGCTGCAATATAATTTTGAGTGACCCAGTGATTTTTACAATTTACAGTTAATAAATACATTTGCTCTTACACTCCTCCTGGGGATCCACATTTTGCCAGATTCCTCGGGAATAATTACAGCAAGCTTTTAGCCTGCACAGAAGGAATAATTCTGCCTGTGTCATATTCCCAGCTTCAGCAATTAATCATACTCAAAGGGGGCGGATGGCAGTGCTCGCCGCTGGAGGAGCTAATGTCACTCGACATCCGAGCGATGGCAGTAATTTATACAGGTGAGGTCCCTCTTAGATTAATTGAATATTAGTTTTATACTCCCTGGCTGTCCTATAGAAGTTGTATTCTCAAAAACTACCGGTACTCCTCATCTGGTACACAGAGATACCTTGTTAGAGGTAAGGATGGAGTGAAATGAAGATGGGGAGATGATTTAGGTTGCACCTCTGACTGATCATTGGCTGATTCTACTGTTGTGTCCTCTGACAGAAATGTGTAACAAAATCTTAGCTAAGGCTTTGTTCACATTATAAATTGCCAGCGCTATCGCAAGCACGATTTATAGATCGCTTTTCAAAGCACTTTTCCCTGCGCGTTGTGCTTAGAAAAGCACTTTTGCTGAGCGATTAGTTTATTCACTTTCTGACGTCAGTCAGGAAGTGAACTCTTTGACCCGGAAAAGAATAAATACAATGTATTTATTATTAAAAGCGTTCGGGAAATCGCAATTCAAATCGCTTTTTCAAGCGCTTTGCGATTTCTCTATACATTCCATTGACTATAAACACTCAGAAAATGGTACATGTAGCGCGTTTGCGATTTTAATAAGATCGAAACGCGCACATGTGAACACTGTCATAGGAAATCATTGCACAAGTGCTTTTAAATCGATTTCTAAAATCGGCAGTACTTAAGAAAAAAAAATCGGAAACGCTTATGGGGCTTGATTCACTAAAGCGTGATAACTAATATTTCGGTCGCGCTAGCGTTTTGCACACTATGTACACTGTTCACACTAGGGGCTTGATTCACTAAACCGTGATAACTGATATCACGGTTGCGCTAGCGTTTTGCTCGCGTTATGACGCGCATAACGGTTTCCATGCGCAATTGCAAATTTTCACATAAAAACGGCCGTTTTCACTGGTGTTTTTGCGCACAAATTCGCAATTGCACGCAAAAAAACGTTACGCATAGATTTTTTTTTTTTACTTACCATGATTACATTTTCTCCCACTGGAGCAAAGATAGGAAGGCAGCAGTGAAATCTGACACAGCCATACAGCTCAGCTCAGCTATGAGGGTTAACAATAGCCCCAGCAACCGCTGTCATCGCAGTTGGGCCTCCTGTTCTGTACATGATTAAGGCAGCTCCTGGCAGCAGGACAAGTCCTCTTCACCCCAGTTCATCGACACCCAGTGCAGCCAATCACCTGTCACCTCTAGTCTTTGTATGTCACGTGACGTGCATTGAGAGCTGCATGGTGATTGGTTACAAGGCGCAGCAATGTGCTGGAGTAAATAGAACCTGTCCTACCACTGGGAGCAGATAAAATGTAACACTCCGCTGCCGCTCTGCATTATAGACATACAGGACCGGGCACCCCGTGATCAGGGTTAGCCAAATAGATATCTGTGGGGGGCCCAGCATTCAGTAGTTACGCCCTTGAGATCAGCCATACATTCTGGCATCAACAGTCAAATCTGATAATTTGTGATCATTTCAGAAGACAGTTTAGCACTGCTGGGTTTTCTGTGGGGTGGCCTGTTCTGTTCTAAGGAGAGGGGGGGGGGGGGGGGCGATGGCAGGAGGTGTCCTGCTGTGGAAGTCTTTATAGCTGTGGGGCAGCCACCAAGTAGCTGGGGAAATGGGGGTGTGGCTGCATTTATTGGGGGGATGGGTGGCACGTACATCAGGACTGGTCCTGCTGCTGTGACCATGCATGATACAGTCCAGCCTAGAGAGGTCCCCGCCTAAAGGCCCGTACTAACTACACGATTTTCCCAACAATTTTTCTGACTATTGGCAATTTTTTGAGGGACAAGCGAGCATTTCTGGATCTCCCAAAGTGGGTACAGGTGCGTGATCACGCCAATGACGTTTATCGACGTGCGGCGGTAACGACCCTCATGGTTGATTGGATCTATAAAATCCCCGACCACTCCTTGCAAAGTGCCACGATCACTTGACTTCCCGTTCGCGCCCGTCAGGCAACGTCACGTGACGTGGTGCTACCTGTCGGCCGGAGATGGATCGTGGAACTCTCATCAGGGGGACGTCGTTGGATCCATCTTGGTGAGTATTTAGCTTAACCTCTTGAGGCTCAGAGGTTTATACCCTCCCCCTTGTGACCAGGCCATTTTTTTTATACTTCACCACTTTACAGCTGTAACAGTTTGTTGCTCGGTCATACAACTTACTACCCAAATTAAATTTACCTCCTTTTCTTCTCACAAATAGAACTTGCCTTTGGTGGTTATTTGATTGTTGCTGCTATTTTTGTTTTGTTTTTATTAATTAAAAAATTACCGGTAGATTAAAAAAAATTTTTTTTTGCAAAAAAAAGTATTTTTTTTATTTCCCCCCTCCCTTCCCCCCAAATTAGCCTTAGACTATTTTACATACACTACGCTATACATACATAGACATATGCCTATGATAGGGATTGGACTGTGAGCCCCTCCGAGGGACAGTTAAGTGACAAGGCTAAACTCTGTACAGTGCTGCGTAACATGTCAGCGCTCTATACACGTTTATATTTAAGTTACAAAAAAAAAAAACAGCCTGCCAGTGCTGCTCAGCTGCTGGCAGGGTGGTCGCTGGGGCCCGCTGTGTACAGTGACGGGAGCTCAAGCTTGTGTGAGCGCGAGCTCCTGACAAATCTCATTCTTCACGAGATGACGCATATATGGGTCGTGGAGGAACGAGAGAGATGCTGTCCTGCCGCAATCCTGCAATAGGTAATCGGGAAGCGGTTAAGGAACTTGGCAGCCTGCCAGAAGAGTTGTGGGAGGCTCATATTCCTATCGAGATCATGCAGGATATCTGGATCTTCCTTCTCTCGTTCTCAGCATGAAAGGCCATAATTCTGCAGTTAGATCTCCGTAGTGTTTACAAGTTGTAACTCAACAAACAGAATTTGCTTTGCTGTTATTTATTCAGCTGTTTATGCTTTTCCCAATAACACCCTTACGTTAAGGTGCTAATTCACCGTTTAAACGTGTCTCACAAATCAATCCGCAGTAACATGAGGAACGGAACATTCTGCTCGCGTTTATCGCTGACAGTTAAAGTGCTGTGTTTATTCTTGAAATATAGAAAAGGAGTGCAGTGCGAGAAATATGTGTCATAACAGCCCGCCGTAGCCAATCTCGCCAGGGGGATATATATTCATAAATGCGGATCCGCGCAATTTTCATAATGGTGAAGTTAACACAGCCGAGAATCAGGTAAAAGATTTTCCTATTTAAATGCGCTCTCTCGTCTCGTTGTGCAAACACGGGTGCTGCGCATTAATGGGGCTTGCGCCGGCCTCGCGTGAATAAATCGTTTATGACATTGCATAAAAGAATTCTGAAGCGCAGAAATAAGGCCTGGAGGACTACCTGGAATCGAATTTGCAGCCCGGATCAAAGGACATCGTGAAATCCCAAGGAACCATGTCACGGTTAAATAACCTTTCCTTCGCAACATTTTCGTTATTTCTATTTTTTATTTGAAACAGAATTAATGCCAGATAAAAAAATAGCTTAGCATATACCTTAGTGGCTGTGGTAAGACTACCAACAGAAAATACTTTTCCCTTCTTCTTTCTTTTCTACCCGCCCCACCTTTAGGATGGTTCGCATGGGAGTCCCACGGCGTCTTAGTCAATTGCTTTCCTTAGGGCTGTTTTTAGGCATAGGCAAACCATGCAAATGCCTGGAGTGAAAACTATAGGTAGGGGCACCGTAGAGTGTAGTCTTAGCACCCTGTCCTTTATGGAGTTCTGATAGCCAACAGGGATGCTCTTCAGAATCGAAATGTTAACGATACAGCTGTGACTGCAGGAAATGGGGGGGGGCACAGGAGTGACGTGGAACGCAGCATGTGACGCGAATGGAACGCATAGGACGTATAGGACACATGGGTAAGTTAACCCCCCTTCTCCCGCGGTCACAGCTGCATTATTTACATTTCGATTCTAGGTAGCTATGTACTCGTAGCTACTCGGAAGAGGAACACTAATACTCAACTGCTATTTCCATTAAGAAAGGTATGGATGGTAATGTTAGCACCTAAGTGGGCACTTCTGTGTCCATTGTTGCAGCTGTGATTGGATTTCCAGGAAAATATTCTGATCTGTAAAGACGCAGGCTGCCCATAAACAGTATAATGTTTATAAAATGGATACACACTCCTCAAAATTGTCATTGGAAGGGTTTGACACTGTACAAGACCTGGTAATAATTTGTGTATACTTTGCAAAATTATTTTGAAGGAACATTATTACTATTTAAACTATACATTTCTTATTGTTGTCCACAACACTAATTTGCTTTGCCAGGGTCCCTGGCACAGGCTGCAAGCGTGCAGAGAAGCATTTGACAGCTAAGTGACCCTGGAAGCAACCTTGGCTCAAAAGACAGAGAAAATGGGGATAAAAGTGATTGCACAAATGATGCATAAAATGGCGGGAAATGTTGAATAGGCAGTACTTAAAGAGACTCTGAAGCGAGAATAAATCTCGCTTCAGAGCTCATAGTTAGCAGGGACACGTGTGCCCGTGCTAAACCGCCGCAATAGCGCCGCTAAATGGGGGTCCCTTGACCCCCAAACCCCCCACTGCGACACTTGGTCGCAGACTTGGTCGCTCCTGGAGGCAGGGCTAACGGCTGCAGCCCTGCCTCCAGTCGCGTCTGTCAGCGGCGCATCGCCGCCTCTCCCCCGCCCCTCTCAGTGAAGGAAGACTGAGAGGGGCGGGGGAGAGGCGGAGATACGCGTCTGACAGACGCGCGTGGGGCAGGGCTGCGGCGGTTAGCCCTGCCCCAACCAGGAAGCGCTCCCCCGCATTATGGAGGGGATTTGGGAGGTAAGGGACCCCCGTTTAGCCGCGGGATAACTATGAGGTCTGAAGCGAGATTTATTCTCGCTTCAGACTCTCTTTAAATAACAAGTGCCGAGGCTGGCGGTAAACAACGTGCAAGCCTCCATGTGAACCGTCCCTTAAAATGGACTCAAATTAAAAATGCAAGATTTCAGAAATAAAATATATTTTCTAAATTATAATAATAAAAAGCAGTCTTTTTTTCAGCTGCATGATGACAAATATAAAATATTTTACATTTATTGGAGGAAACCCTCCCTTCCTTCATATTGCCGGGACAGAATCCAGCAGACTGGTGGAGGAGATAAAAAACAAAACACAGGCTGCTACTGATGATGTCACAGGGGAGGTGATCTCAGCTTGTGTGGGATTTCACATAGACGACGCCCCTGTGAAGGGGGTGACAAACACACCCATGATCTAAAACCTCCTACTAAGCTCAGAAGTAATGGCTGCCACCTGTATAACCCTAGTTATGAAAAGAGAAGGGTGAAAAGCATGCACTGAAATGCTCATAGGCTTGAAGGGGTGTTTATTTATCTTTGCATGTGTCAGAGTGGTGCAACTAAATATTTTGAATTAAAAAAATGTTTGGTTTGGGTCCGCTTTAAGACACACTGCCTGTCACCCAAAATTATCATTTAAGATCAAGTGACGTCCCTCACAGTTTTACGAAAAAAGAAGAAAAGATTCCCCATAGGAGCACCAAGGCAACAACATTTTAGCAATGATTGCTATGCAGTAGACGTCCCGGCTGCGCTTCCTGGATATGGGGTGAAAGAGGGAACACAACTGCATAGACTGCGCCCAGTGTTGGTACCTTTGCTGGGCCCAGGTTAGGCATGAGAGGGTTTAAAGTTTGGTGTGTGTGCAGCAGGGGGGAGGGAGGGTGGGGGTGGGATGTTAAGGTTAAGCTTGGGGGTGGGTGGTTAAGATTGGGGGGGAGGTAAGTGGTTAAGGTTAGGTGAGGGGGGTGGTTAAGATTAGATGTGGGGGGTGGTGGTTAAGGTTAAACGTCAGGTAGGGTTTTGTAACTGTGATAGGGAGAGTGGGGGGTGGTTACGGTTAAGCGTCGGGGGGTGGGGCGGTGGATTCTGTGTGAGAGTAGGGTTAGGTTTAGCTATGGTAAGATATCGACATTTAATATTTTATATTCCTTCTTTACACTTTATAGTAGAATATTAGTACATTTACCGATGATCATCTTTCCTGGGTGCCCACATTTCCAGGCGCCCTTTTATTACATACCCCTGTGGAGGATCCGAAAGATACCCTCCCCCGAGGTAAGGACCCATTTAAGAATCGTTCTTCTCTTCAGGTTGGTACACTTAAGGCAAGGTTAACAAAAAGGTCCACAATGTGCATTTCATGTATATCTCATTGTTTGAAATACAAATCCATTAAAAATGGTAGATGCAATACTATGAGGTAACTGAAAGTACCATGCTACGATTTCCAAAAGTTTGAGACATATTTCCCATTAGATACCTGTTGAGATAAGTGCTACTTTGTTCAGATTTTTTATTTTTATGTTTTACATTTTCTTTCCTCCCCGTCGCTGCTGGACACTTGCGGTAAGCTCTCGCGCTGCTGGACACTTGCGGTAAGCTCTCGCGCTGCTGGACACTTGCGGTAAGCTCTCGCGGTGGGGAGGAAGTGCCGGGCGCTTACATGCAGAGCACGCCTCTGGAAGGGAAGCCCCAATAACCTCGCTGTAGAAAGTAATCTCACACACAGCACTAAGAGCCAAGCTTCCTGCTGGGCGCTCTGCATGTAAGTACTACTACTCTCCTGAACTAGTTTAGATTTAACCATCTTTGGAGGGCACTATTAATCCTCGACTGTCCCTGCCTTACACTATTAACCCTCTGCTATCCCTGACTGATACTATTAGCCCTCTGCTATCCCTGACTGGCATTATTAGCCCTCTGCTATCCCTGACCGGCACTATTAGGCCCCTGCTATCCCTGACTGGCACTATTAGCCCTCTGCTATCCCTGACTGGCACTATTAGCCCTCTGCTATCCCTGACTGGCACTATTAGCCCTCTGTTATCCCTGACTGGCACTATTAGCCCTCTGCTATCCCTGACTGGCACTATTAGCCCTCTGCTATCCCTGACTGGCACTATTAGGCCCCTGCTATCCCTGACTGGCACTATTAGCCCTCTGCTATCCCTGACTGGCACTATTAGCCCTCTGCTATCCCTGACTGGCACTATTAGGCCCCTGCTATCCCTGACTGGCACTATTAGCCCTCTGCAATCCCTGACTGGCACTATTAGCCCTCTGCTATCCCTGACTGGCACAATTAACCCTCCGCTATCCCTGACTGGCACTATTAAACCTCCGCTATCCCTGACTGGCACTATTAAACCTCCGCTATCCCTGACTGGCACTATTAGCCCTCTGCTATCCCTAACTGGCACTATTAGCCCTCTGCTATCCCTGACTGGCACTATTAAACCTCTGCTATCCCTGACTGGCGCTATTAGCCCTCTGCTATCCCTGACTGGCACTATTAAACCTCTGCTATCCCTGACTGGCGCTATTAGCCCTCTGCTATCCCTAACTGGCACTATTAGGCCTCTGCCATTCCTGACTGGCACTATTTACCCTCTGCTATCCCCGACTTGCACTATTAGCCCTCTGCTATCCCTAACTGGCACTTATAACTCTCTGCTTTCCCTGACTGGCACTATTAGGCCCCTGCTATCCCTGATTGGCACTATTTACCCTCTGCAATCCCTGACTGGCACTATTAGCCCTCTTCTATCCCTGATTGGCACTATTAGCCCTCTTCCATCCCTGACTGGCACTATTAGCCCTCTGCTATCCCTGACTGGCACTATTAGCCCTCTGCTATCCCTGACTGCCACTATTAGCCCTCTGCTATCCCTGACTGGCACTATTAGCCCTCTGCCATCCCTGACTGCCACTATTAGCCCTCTGATATACCTAACTGCCACTATTAGCCCTCCGCTATCCCTGACTGGCACTATTAGCCCTCTGCTATCCTTGACTGGCACTATTAAGCATCTGCTATCCCTGACTGGCACTATTAGCCCTCTGCTATCCCTGACTGGCACTATTAGCCCTCTGCCATCCCTGACTGCCACTATTAGCCCTCTGATATACCTAACTGCCACTATTAGTCCTCTGCTATCCCTGACTGGCACTATTAGCCCTCTGCTATTCCTGACTGGCTCTATTAAGCCTCTGCTATCCCTGACTGGCACTATTAGCCCTCTGCTATCCCTGACTGGCACTATTAGCCCTCTGCTATCCCTGACTGGCACTATTAGCCCTCTGCTATCCCTGACTGGCACTATTAGCCCTCTTCTATCCCTGACTGGCACTATTAGCCCTCTTCTATCCCTGACTGGCACTATTAGCCCTCTGCTATCCCTGACTGGCACTATTAGCCCTCTGCTATCCTTGACTGGCACTATTAAGCCTCTGCTATCCCTGACTGGCACTATTAGCCCTCTGCTATCCCTGACTGTCACTATTAGCCCTCTGCTATCCCTGACTGGCACTATTAGCCCTCTGCTATCCTTGACTGACACTATTAGCCCTCTGCTATCCCTGACTGACACTATTAGCCCTCTGCTATCCTTGACTGGGACTATTAGCCCTCTGCTATCCCTGACTGGCACTATTAGCCCTCTGCTATCCCTGACTGGCACTATTAGCCCTCTGCTATCCCTGACTGGCACTATTAGCCCTCTGCTATCCCTGACTGGCACTATTAGCCCTCCGCTATCCCTGACTGGCACTATTAGCCCTCTGCTATCCCTGACTGGCACTATTAGCCCTCCGCTATCCCTGACTGGCACTATTAGCCCTCTGCTATCCCTGACTGGCACTATTAGCCCTCTGCTATCCCTGACTGCCACTATTAGCCCTCCGCTATCCCTGACTGGCACTATTAGCCCTCTTCTATCCCTGACTGGCACTATTAGCCCTCTTCTATCCCTGACTGGCACTATTAGCCCTCTGCTATCCCTGACTGGCACTATTAGCCCTCTGCTATCCTTGACTGGCACTATTAAGCCTCTGCTATCCCTGACTGGCACTATTAGCCCTCTGCTATCCCTGACTGTCACTATTAGCCCTCTGCTATCCCTGACTGGCACTATTAGCCCTCTGCTATCCCTGACTGACACTATTAGCCCTCTGCTATCCCTGACTGACACTATTAGCCCTCTGCTATCCTTGACTGGCACTATTAGCCCTCTGCTATCCCTGACTGGCACTATTAGCCCTCTGCTATCCCTGACTGGCACTATTAGCCCTCTGCTATCCCTGACTGGCACTATTAGCCCTCTGCTATCCCTGACTGGCACTATTAGCCCTCTGCTATCCCTGACTGGCACTATTAGCCCTCTGCTATCCCTGACTGGCACTATTAGGCCCCTGCTATTCCTGACTGGCACTATTAGCCCTCTGCTATCCCTGACTGGCACTATTAGGCCTCTGCCATTCCTGACTGGCACTATTAGCCCTCTGCTATCCCTGACTGCCACTATTAGCCCTCCGCTATCCCTGACTGGCACTATTAGCCCTCCGCTATTCCTGACTGGCACTATTAGCCCTCCGCTATCCCTGACTGGCACTATTAGCCCTCTGCTATCCCTGACTGGCACTATTAGCCCTCTGTTATCCCTGACTGGCACTATTAGCCCTCCGCTATCCCTGACTGGCACTATTCAGCCTTCACTGTCTCTGCCTGGTAACATTAGGCCTCCATTATCCTTGCATGTGTAAGTTGTCACTATTCCTGGCTGGTATAATTAACCCTCCATGATACCTGTCTGGCATTATTAATGCTCCATTATCCCTAAAATGGCTCTATTAAAGGACGCCCAAAGTGAGAGGGATAGTATGTAAAGCAGTCATATGATTTACAAGCATAAATGATGAATGTTTAGGCCCCCTTCAGACATATCACTTTTATGTGCATTGTGGTACTCTCGCTGCTCTGCCACTGCAATGGCCATTAGTCTCTATGAGACTGGCCACAGTACCCGTGGCTCGAAGTGATGTGACAGAAGACAAGGCAGACTCTGCCGTGCATTGCCAAGCAGGACAGCCCGGCAACTGGTATTGTTTACAAGGAAATAAATATGGCAGTTCCCATATCCCTCTCACTTCAGGTGTGCTTTAACTCTCCACTTCCCTTGGCTGGCACTATCAACTGTCCACTGTCCACTGTCCCTCACTGCCATTAATAACCCTTTGTTACTCATCGATAGCACTATTAACCTTCTGCTATCCCGTGTTGCCCTCCTTGACCTTCTGGTATCGCCGGCAGGCACTAAAAGCCCTCCACTATCCCTATCAGACATTCTTAACCCTCCGCTATCCCTAGCTGGTATTATCCCCATCGGTATTGTCGCACTTTACTTATGGGGGTTGTCCTACCAGTGCTGTATCCATTCAAGGGAGGCCTGAGCAGCACAACACCTAAATATGGTCATGAAAAAAACCCTCTTTCGGCTCGTTTCATTCTGCTGTGTTATGACACACATTCTGTCAAAGCAGAATTGCAACGCAGTGGAGTGGAAAAGTTACGTTGTGTGCTATGTGCTTGATGCACAGCATACAGTGAAGCATACAACTCATAAAATGTATGCATCACTGCAAGTGTAAACGCTCGTTTTTGATCCCGCTAGTGGCGGACTAAGGGGGTGGCAGCAGGAGCGGACCTCTCCGGGTGTCACCATGGCAGGGGTTGACACCGGAGACCTCCTGCAGCCACACAAGTGCAGAGTATTGCGAGCGGAAGAAAGCCGTCTTGTTAACTCACCTGCTCCACCGCCGGAGTCCAGTGATTAGGGATGATCAACAAGATGCACATTTTTCCAAAATTATGCAAATGTTTTTGCAAATGTACGCAGTTTGGCAATGGACCAATCAATTTAAACCCAGGTTTAAATTGATTGGTCCATTTTTAAGCTGCCTATATTTTCATAAAAATGTGCATATATTTGCATAAACTTGAAACAATTTGCATATCTGTGATCATCCCTACCAGCGATGTCTGACCTTCTGTCACTGCTCAGTTCTCCCGCTAGTGCTGACATCTCTTCCTGCAGGTGTAATCACATGATGCAGGAAGACATGCCGGGTGCTAGGGGGAGAGCTAAGCGGTGACAAGTGGACGCATGGGTGGACTGACAGTGGATCAGGTGAGATAACGGCCCAGTTTGCATCTGCTCGCAATACTCTGCAGTAACAGATTGTTAGGTGAAGGTGGGCTGTGGGCAGAATTTAAGGCTTGGGGGGGGGGGGGTACTTCAATCAGCAATGCAGAGTATACATTGCTGATTGGAGAACCCCCCACCCTACCTATGCTTTAGCCTCTGCCCACCTTTACCAAACACTAACTAGGGCCCCCACATATGCATAACACTAACCTAACCTCACACTTACACCTTACACTAACCCCCAGCACCAGAACTGGGACAAGGTCCTCCAGCACCCAAAGCTGAGACACCAAAGTGCGCCCCTCTATCCCTCCCATCTCAGCCGTCACACATTGATTGCTATTAGTCTAAGAGGCACCCTAGGGCGCCCCCCCCAACACCTTAAAGCGGTATAAAACCCTGACATAATATTCAATAAAAACATATTTTCCTACATTTTATATGCCATACGGATATCATATTTGCTTTTGTGCATAAGTATTATTATTGATTTAAAAATTTTACGTTCCCAAAATACACTTTTTTTTGCTCTGAAAGCTGACTTTGCATTTTATTCATAACTGCTTTATTCATCTTCTAACGTAAGCAGAAATGCTTTCTGATGCTTTCTGATTGTCTCACTGTCTTCAGGAGAGTTTGCAGTGTTAGAGAAGTGTTTGTTTACATTCCTCACTTGACACAATTAAACACAAGATAACATTATCTCTAGTTTCCTCCAGCTTTCCCTGCAGGGGAGCATCTAAGCCCTGTGTTTAACCCTTTGAATGCTGTTCTAATAAAAAAAAATGCTGGTTGTATATGTTACGGCAAGAACCCGAAGTCTGGCCACTTCAGGTTCTGGCCGGTCAAAACGAGAAGTGGCCGGCTGATGCGGCCAATGTGAGAAATGTACCCTCATTTCGGACTTTGGCCGGCCAGAACTCGTTGTGGCTGTATGTGGCCGGCCAAGTCCCGAAGTCCTGCTCTCTCGGCTCTCCCCCCGCTGCCTGCACTAATCAAACCTCAGATCAGGGTGACCGGACCGAAGAGGCGGAGAGAGGCAAAGCGCACAAGTCACCCGCAGGACGTGAACACTTCAGTGCGGAAGCACCAGTCATTTGGCACTTCCGCATGTGAAGTGTACAGGTCCGGGCAGGTAGCGTGCGCGCTACTCTGCCTCTCTCCGTTTCTCCCCGCCTCTTCAGTCGCCCTGATCTGAGGTCTGTGAGTAGCGCAGGCAACTCTCCCGGTGCACACTAAAGCCCCCCCCCCCTGCCAATCAAAGCATATAGAAAAGCGCCCCCCTCCAGCCATGCAAAGCACCCCCAGCAATGCAAAGTGCGCAGCGCCCCCCCCCCAGCCATGCAAAGCACCTAGTGAAGCACCCCAGCCATGCAAAGTGCGCAGCCCCCCCCCCCGCCGCCATGCAAAGCACCCCCAGCAATGAAAAGCGCCCAGCGAAGCCCCCCCCCCAGCCATGCAAAGCACCCCCAAACATGCAAAGCACCCAGAAAAGCCGCCAGCCATGCAAAGCGCCAAGCGAAGCCCCCCCCCCCAGCCATGCAAAGCTTCCCCAGCCATGCAAAGCACCCAGAAAAGCCCCCAGCCATGCAAAGCGCCCAGAGAAGCACCCCCAGCCATCACTAATCACCACTGTAATTTGATCTCTCCCCTGTGTCACTCGACTGCCACGGCAGAGCAGCTAATTTTAAAGCGCAGGATGATAACAAATTTGTCTGCTTTCGTCAAGAAGTAGACACGCTGCTGATTTGTTGCAGGATTGTGTATTAGCTGTGACAAAGCACTTTTTTTTTCCTGTGAAGGTTATTATGCTGTATCTTGCAGAGCAGAGAGGAAGTTCCCAGTGCCATTCATGGGGCTGGACAGGGCCCGGGATGTTCTGGGATTTGTGCGTTTTGGACTTTGGCCGACTGACTGTTTCTAGAACTGGCCTGCCAATGTCAGAAATTCCCAGCATTTTGGACTTTGGCCGACGTCAAATTGGCCAGTTCTAGAAATGGCCGGTCAGTTCTGGTTTTGGCCGTAACATATATAATATGCTGTAAATAATCTATTAGAGCAAAGAAGAAATGCTGGGTTATATTCCGCTTTAATCTCTGGTTATCTGGCTTGCAGCACTGCCATGTATCCCCTTTCTTTTATGTATTTCTGCTTCAAACACAATAGTGGAATAATAGCTGAGTGAGCTGTGCACCCCCTCCTACACTGCGCCCTGCTGGAGCCTCTCTTGCCTCTGCCTCGGCCCTGCACATACGCCTAAAACTAACCTCCCTTATACCTACACCTAACCGTAACCTCCCCTATACCTAGCCCTAACAGGATCCTCCTCCCCCTTACCTACACCTAACACTAACTTCCCCCATACCTATGCCTAACAATACCCCTCCTCACCTATGGCTAACAATAACCCCGCCCACGTCTAACCAGAGCAGTGTTATAGCACAGTGTTTCTCAACATTTTATTGGTATGTACCCCTTTTAAAACCCTGTACTCACCAAGTACCCCCTAGCATAGTAAACATTATCACAAGTACCCCTTGACAAATATATATTTAATCATAGCACATTATAATTGGTTCTAAACAATTTCCAAGTATTTACTATTGCTTTTAATTAGCTAAAACATTAATCTGGTGTTGTTTAAATACGATTTATCATTTTCTAAAACTCTAAATGTATTATTCTTGGTTAAGAATATCAAGCCCGAGTACCCCTTGGAACCATCAGAAGTACCCCCTGGGGTACGCGTACCACACGTTGAGAACCTAGGTTATAGCACACTTAGCATGCCGCAATCACTTAGGGGGGTTCATTTAATGCTCATTACTGGGTGTCACATGCCCTAGGTACGCCACTGCATACTGTACAGCATATCTCGCATTATTCAGACAGACCACACTTCTAGCGTGCCAATGTGAGCATACCATTACCATATAATCATGTTGTGTTTGCAATGCTATTATCTAGGCCGACGCAACATGTCACTGTGAAAGTAGCCTTCACGGGCCAAGCTTGATGTGTAGATCTATTGACAGGATGACACCACCAGGGGCCTGCATCCCGCTGATCACTCACACCGTACAAGTTTCTAGAAGTCCTCCTCTCTGACTCATAATAATAATATTTCCTCCGAAATCAATTCAGACTCACATCTCTCAATTGTTGTATCTCAATTATAGAGACACCGGGACATCCTGACATTGCCGTCTAGCGATAGAGTGACAGCCTGATTATTTATATAAATCCACAGGCTTTATAAACTCCTAAGTGAAATCCTCGGAATGTGCCGCCTGGTCTTTAAGAAAGGCATAAAAGAAAAAAAAAAAAGAAAGGCAGCCAATACCTTTTCCATGCCGTCCTCCTTCAGGCTAATAATATCCAAATCAAATTCTCTTCTCAAGCCGTCCGTTCTATTGAAGGTGATCCGACCTGTCAAGCCGTCCCAGCGTGCCTGGGGATACACAGACAAGAGGAGATATTTAAAGCTGAGCGCGGTATCCATCACCCGCCCGCCGCGCGCAACCCGCTCAGACGCCACGTCTGCCCACTGACATATATAAATATATATATACAGTATACAGATGAAGATTCCTGGAGTGAGATGTTCACAAGTCTCCAAAGAAGTATGTTCCAACCATTAATAAAAAATGTGTACTTATGTTGGAAATCTGCCTATAAATAATGTATGCGGCATTACATTACAGGGTCTTATGTGCGCGGAAAGGCTTCAGATCACGCGAACGACTGTCGATGGCAACATTTATGTGTGCGGATGTGAATTCTGACCTCAGTACAATCGTTATGTAAAACTAGGACTGCAGGCGGAAACAGCCATCTTCAAGGGATGCACGAATCGTGTCACATACTTATTGAATTGAGAATTCATTGAAAGGCCATGTATAGTATTCTTTTTTTGTTGCATATAAAAGAAAAAAAAAACAGGTGTGTGCTCAGACCAGGTATCACCTGACTTATATACTGGCTGCTTCATGTCTATTGACTAAATAAAATGGCACGCCAAATGCACATTGCTTAAGCTTGCCAGAATAAGGTAGGAATCTTTCCTTTGGAGGGGCAATTTAGGCACAGGGCTGGCGCTTCCACTGAGGCAAAGGGGGCAAATTCCCCCAGGGCCTCAGAGCCTGTAGGGGACCCCAAGGTGTGTACCCTCTCCAGTTATGTGACCTCAAACATGACTGCAGGGAATACGGATGAGGGGCGCCGTGTTGAGAAGTCCAGAGTGTAGAGCATGAGGCTGCCTCCGGCGTGGATTAGGTAAGGATTTGTAAGGGAACGGAGGAGGGGAAAAATGGGGTCCCAAACAATTCTTTTGAGGACATATGATAGACACCCAATGATTTTGTGTGGCTGGGAGTGAGGTGGGAGTCCTGGGAATCTGCTTGGGGGATTAAAGGGGGGGATCGCTAGGACGGGCCCAGTTAATTTTGCCCTGTGGCACCATTGTAACTAGAACCAGTCCTGCTAAGTGGACCACTAAGCTAAGCTCTCCCTCTCTTGGCCACCTCGGGCGGTGGCCAAGTCTTGGGGTGGGCTGTCTGCGGTTCTCTGGGACACACCGCAAACACTCTCACTGCTCAGGAGCACAGCAACTGCACCAGGTGTCAGCACTACCTCCTTATTCTTGTGGGCATTAGAAGCCTTCAAGTGGCGCCCCTGTTGAGATGCAAAAGAACTTTGCGTGGGCCCACTCCTGCAGGGCATAGCAGTGAGTCAGTTTAAGACATTCTGGCAAGCAGATGCAATATAAGTCAGGTGATTCCTAGTATGAGCACACACCTCTTTTTCTTTTGAATGTATATAATATTTTTGGCATACCGTATTTAGTTTAATTACTCATTGTATTTAGCTGAATAAAATTAAGATATATTTTATTTAATCTCCATGGCATTCTGATTAGTTCTGGATTTAGGGATCTAAAAATGCAATGTTTCCATTTTTAAAATCATTATCTTATCATACTCCAGAGACCCCCCTCCCCTTCAGTTTTTGCTGCCCCCACACAGAACTCACCTCCTTCGGATCCAGTGCTGCCTTTCTTCCTCCTATCCTCTGGGGGGTGCTGTATGTCTACGGTGAGATCGCCATCTATAGTCATGTGACAGATGGCCATCTCACCCTAGAGATCAAGAGCCTTGGAGAACAGGGAGGAGACTGTCCGGATGCCAGGGAGATGAGTATTAAATACCGCTCCGCTGTGCTCTCTTCAATAATCTGCCCCATGGTAAAACTGACCCAGGCTGGGGATTACCGCTAGCAGCATGTTTTTTTGAACCTGAGTCCGTGTAGTGAATCATTAGGTTAATAATTAGGAAGATATAAAATATTCCAAATAAACATTCCATTTGATTTGATTACCACTATGATAAACAAGTCTATTAGGCCTGTTTATGAGGTCTATTAGGCCTGTTAAATATGCCTCACTTCCAGGGTATACGTGCAATTTGTCCGGTAACGCAATGGGTGCAGTGCGTTACCGTGCCAGGATCTGCCGCACCGCGATCACTGTGATAGCCCCATAGGGCTCCTACTACAGGATTCAGAATTTTTGTGTTATGCAATGCGCAGTGATACACAATTTTTTAAAGGGGCTTTCATTATCCATCAAGTAAAAGTGGCTATAGTAGAGCCAAACGAAGGGCACCTATGAACAAAGGTAATATGGCCAATGCCCAAAGCCACAGTACCACGTGGCCTCTTAGTATCGAAGTCCACAGAGGCAGGCACCACCTTGTAGTAAAATATAGCTCTTTATTCAAAAATAGTTAAAAAGTCATGCTGTAAAAATGGCTATGGCAGTTGTAGCCATTTTTACAACATGACTTCCTAACTATTCTTGAATAAAGAGCTATATTTTACTACAAGGTGGTGCCTGCCACTGTGGACTTTGATGTTAGTGGCTATAGTACAGCAAAGTTCCTGGGATCTAGAACCAGAATTCTCAAATAACTGGCATGCCTGAGGGATAATGGGGACCTCGTTTTGGGTGGGTTTTGAGGCTTTTAAAATATTTACAGAGCCTCCAGCGGCATCTAGCAAACTTCCTGCAGCTTCCGGCGTCGGTGGCCTTAAAGAGGAATTCCAGTGAACATTTTACTGTTGGCAGGTGATGTAGCTGCTGCATGGTTTTTGGCAGTTGGAAGCAGCTGTAAACAGCTATTTCCCCACAATGCAACAAGGTTCACAGACAGGAAACTGCCAAGATTTCGAACCTTTCTTGTGGGAGGGGTTTCACCACAATATCATTCATACGGCGCCCCCTGATGGTCTGTTTGTGAAAAGGAATAGATTTCTCATGTAAAAGGGGGTATCAGCTACTGATTAAGATAAAGTTCAATTTAGGTCAGGTGACACGCCAACTTCCTTGCACAGGGAATTCGGAAAGCTGAGGGCTGCTAGATGTTCCTGGAGGCTCAGTACGTTTTTTTTTTTTTTGGGGGGGGGGTTGTGCATTTTAGGCTGGTTGCTCAACCGGAAAGCACATGTTCTGCCGATCCCCACTGGTGCCGGATACCGGACATGATACCGGGGACTTCGCTGTATGCTGATCAGACTACTTTGGGCAAGAAGTTGTTTTGAAATTCACCCACATGAGGAGTCTGATATGAGTCTTGTAAGCATTTGTGAGGTTTATGTGACAATGTGAAATGTATATGTGACAACAGCCACTAAATTTCAATAGTTTTGACACATTTTCAGCAGGAGACGCTTCCTAGGACACATTGTTTGTTGGTTCTTATTTTGTTGTACATCTCGTATAGAAGACTTGAGCTATGTATTGGGAGTTTTAACTTTAAACTTGTCAAACTTCTCTGGGTTGTCATGGAAAACCCAAAAATTAAATTTTTTCATTGAATAATGTTTCTATGTGAATTAAAAGTAAACCCCAGAATTGTATGCTAAAAAAAATCAGTGTATCTTAACCACTTGCCGACCGCGCACTCATACCGCGCGTCGGCAAAGTGGCAGCTGCAGGACCAGCGACGCAGTTCTGCGTCGCCGGCTGCAGGCTAATTAATCAGGAAGCAGCCGCTGCTTCCTGTCAATTCACGGCGGGGGGCTCCATGAATAGCCTGCGGGCCGCCGATCGCGGCTCGCAGGCTAAATGTAAACACAAGCGTTTACATTGTACGGCGCTGCTGCACTGCAGCGCCGTAAGGCAGATCGGCGATCCCCGGCCAATCAGCGGCCGGGGATCGTCGCCATGTGACAGGGGACGTCCTGTCACAGGCTGCACAGGACGGATAGCGTCCTGTGCAGCCCCGATCACCAGGGGGCCAGGTAGGAGAGGGGGAAACGGAATTTCACCGCGGAGGGGGGCTTTGAGGTGCCCCCCCCCCCCGCCAGCCACACGCAGGCAGGAGAGATCGAATCCCCCCAGCACATCATCCCCCTAGTGGGGAAAAAAGGGGGGTGATCTGATCTCTCTGCCTGGTGTTTGATCTGTGCTGGGGGCTGTAGAGCCCACCCAGCACAGATCACAGAATTCAACGCTGGTCCTTAAGGGAGGGTAAAGGGTGGGTCCTCAAGTGGTTAACATGGATAAAAACCCCACTTTTAAATCTTTTGGGGAAATTCAAGTGACACTAAAGCAAAAAACAAACAAAAAAAACTTGTGATATAATGAATTGTATGTGTAATACAGATATTTAATAGAACATTAGTAGTAAAGAAAAAACGCTCATAATTTTATTTTCAGTTATACAGCATTTTTTTTTATAACATAGCATCAATCTCTCACATTTGCAGTTTACAAATTACACTGTATTTTAAATGATGAAACAGAGCAGAGCTAATGACTCTTTGCACTTCCTGGCAATAAAATCTTAAACAAGAAACAGTGAGAGACAGGTTGAGATAAGTGCTTCAGAAAACAGCACTGTAGCCTACCCAAGAGAGCCCAAAGAAGCCATTTATAGATAACAGCTGAAGTTTCTTTATTCTTCCTAGAAGAATCAGCAAACGCATGCATTTTTGCGTTTTTGGCAAAAACGCAGCTAGTGGAAAAGGGCCCTTACTGAGAGGTAGTAGAAAAGATCTCTGGTCTCTCAATAGCATTATCTTGTTTGATAAAAATGCACTGCTTTTGCCTTCAGTCAGAACTCAGGCAGAACTCAGTCAGAACTCAGGCAGAACTTGTTGTGCTATACATTCTTGAAATGCTTTGATCTCTCTCTACTAGCAGAAAGTATATAAATTTAAATCAGAAGTCCTTTGTTATTGTCTCACACTGCCCCCTAGTGACAAGTGGCCATAAATACACATTACAGAAGTACTAGTTAGAAGCAGGGAAATGTTACAAATAATAATAAAAAAAAAATTGGTCTGGAACACTAGCAAGTCTCTAAATAAATTGGCTGCTAAAGAGTAAGGCTGCTTACACACCAAGACGTTACAGGCGCACGTTAGTGCGCCTGTAACGCTCCCCCAACGCACAGCAATGTAACACAAGTGGGCTGTTCACACAGCCCACGTTGCGTTACATGTAATGCTGCACGTTCTCCGCAAAGTGCAGCATGCTACGGCGTTGGAGCGGCTATAGCCGCGTTAGACTGTTTGCACATGCGCAGTGGGGGGCGGAGAGGAGGCGGGGAGAGCCAGCTACAGTAGCCGCGCACATGGCTACTTAATATTCACTGCACTGGCGGCAGCTGATTGGCCGGCGGGACCACGTGATGCGGAGTGTCTCGCTCCGCATCACGTGGTCCCGCTGGCCAATCAGCGCCACTCTGGGAGACATTATAGGAATCGAGCCGCCTAACGCGGCTCACTCTACCGTCGGCTCTTGCAGCACCATACGTTGTGTTAGGTGCACGTTATGCGACCTTAACGTGGCACCTAACACAACGTCTTGGTGTGCAAGAAGCCTAAATGTAAAAGTAGGCAATTTACTGCATTGTACTGTTCTGTTGTTAAGGTCCCCAGTTTTGGTTGCCTATCAACTGATAAAGCCTCATATACCGTATTTCAGAAGGTGACCTTTTTGACCATCCCATATTTAGATTTCGAGCTGGCCAGCTGAAACTAATTACAAGTTCCGTTTATATTTTAGCTTGGTCTCTGTTTCATGATACAGCGTTAGCAGTCAAGGTGAATGAATGGCTTTAATGTCGCTGTATGCTACGAAACATTAACATTGAACTAATTATCAAAAAAAAAGCCTGCAAATTAAAAATTCAGTTCCAGCAGTTTCGTCCTCATGAGATTATGTGCCGAAATCCACAATTGTTGCTCCATAAAAATTAAAGACCAAGCACTAACATTTTATTACAGGGTTATGTAAAAGTTTTTTTTGTAATGTCATGATTAAGTGAATGCAAATCAGTCCAGCCATGTTGAAAGGTGTGAAAGAAAGAAAGGGGTGGATTCAGAAAATGACGGTAAATCTAACATGTGTGAAGATCAATTTTACCAGTCCTACTGACAGTGAGATAGTAACAGTTAGGTATTATTATTATTAATTAGTATTTATATAGTGCTAACATCACCCGCAGCCAGGGGCATAGCAATAGGGGTTGCAGAGGTAGCGACCGCATCGGGGCCCTTGGGCCAGAGGGGCCCCGAAGGGCCCTCCGTCAACTACAGTATTAGCTCTCTATTGGTCCTGTGCTCATAATAATCACTTCTATAGATGCTTTGAATAGTGGTAATCCTTAACAAACTGTTCCCCATCCCCTTCTTGCAACTCTGACACTGTAGTTGCCCTTGGCAGGTTTTGGGGCGCCGTATCAATTGTTACAATATATAGAGTGCTTGGGGGGCCCCATGTAAAACTTGCATCGGGGCCCACTGCTCCTTAGCTACGCCACTGCCCGCAGCACTGTACAGATTTATTGTCTTGTCACTTAACTGTCCCTCAGAGGGGCTCAGAATCTAATCCCTACCATAATCATATGTCTATGTATGTATCGTGTAATGTATCGTAGTCTAGGGCCAATTTAGGGGGAAGCCAATTAACTTATCTGTATGAGACAGAGGCGCAGCGCAGCCTATCTGCACAACCTTGGAGTTACTCCTGCTCTTGTATTTGCCTGAGGAAGCGGGCTTGGGACCCGCGAAACGCGTTGCATAATTTTATGCGGAGTACTGATTAAATATATATTTTTCTGGATACCATGTATGGTGGTTGTGTCATATATATTGGGGAGACGGATCCACCCCAGTCCCCCAATTTTTTATTTGGTTTTAATAGACTACTCATTTTTATTCTGCTGGCGCCTCTGTAACTACTACAAAAACGTATCTGTATGGTTTTTTTGGGATGTTGGAAGAAATCAGAATGCCCGGAGGAAACCCACAAAGACACAGGGGAGAACATACAAACTCTGTGCGGATAGTGCCCTGGCTGGGATTCGAACCGAGGACCCAGAGCTGCCTGGTAAGGGTGCTAGCTACTACGCCACCGTGCTAGCATGTGTTGCACAATTAGCGCAACCCCGTTACCTAGGTAACATGTATGACGTTAGATCCCTCACATATCTGATCATACTATCAAGCTGCATTGTAGTGCTTGTGAATCTCTACAGTGCGGAATTAGTCAGTGTGCAGTGCATGATGGTACCAGGGACAGTGCTTACACCGGGGAAAACTTGACAACTGCCAAGACGGCTGATAGGTCCCCCCTCCTCCCAGCCCCCCCCCCCCCAAGTGAATAGTGGTCACCCCGTACATGCAGCTGGGTCACTGAGAAAGGTTTTGGGGGGGGGGGGGATGGACCTACACTGCCAAAATGACGGATCTCCCTGCTGACGCTCAAATCCCTGGAGGCGTTAAATACTATTCCCCTCCGAGTCGTTGCAACTCGGGGGAGATGTACTTCGGGGACTATATCACTCCTGCTATAGCAGGGCCTAGTCTTGGCGCTTGGCGCAGAGCGCCGTAACAACCTGCTTCGGGGGCGTAAGGTACAGGTATAGTGGGTCGGGGGGGGGCCCATGTACTCTTTGCCCAGTGTCCCATTGCAGCTAGCACTGCCCTGAGTGGGACACAGCTAAGGAGGGAGAACTATGGAGTCGATCAGGATGAAATTATACGTCAATCCGGATCTCTCACTAATACGTTGGGGGGTTGGGTTGTGGGCTGCTGTGTGATGGACTAATATGCCCATTTTCATTTCGGCATCATTTTTTGGTGTAAATATCACATTTTTGCACACGAGAATATTCATGAAAATATATGGACGTTAAAACGAATTTTCACCAAACACATTGAAATCTACGGCAATAAGAAAGGACATTTTCACCCAATGAACTCAAGTCAATGGGTGTGAAATAAACATTTTATCAGACGCATTTAAAGTGTACCTGAGGGGAAACTTGGGTCAAAAGTCAAATACTTACCTAAAAAGAGAGAAGCCTCTGGATCCTGGAGAGGCTTTACACACCATCCTCAGGTCCACCATTGCTGGTCACAGATCTCCCTAAGAAATCAGAAAAGCTCTTGTCACAAACCAAGCTCATGACTGCACTACTCTTTAAGCATGACACGAGAGGACTACTCATGCATCTAAAAGAGCGCGGTTGTAATGTGCAGGAGGGTCCAAGGCAGTGGCGGAGGTCCAGAGGATGGCCTGGGAAGCCTTTGGAGGATCCAGAGACTTTCCTCTCCTTACATAAGAATGAAACTTTTGACCCAGGTTTTACAACAGGTTCTCTTTAAATGAGTTTAAAGTTTACTTTTCTCCTTTACCTGTACATGTGTGACCTACCTCCTTGATGAGATTCATAAACCGAGGTCCGAATCTCCAGGGTTTGTGTCGATGGCACTGAAGGGAGCTGACAGTCATCTGGATTGCACGCTGGGTTGCCACTGCGACCATGTAGACAGCATCATACATCAAAGCTGCATCCGTCTGCATTAAAGACATAGACAGACTACATTTCATTACAATGCTCAAGACTTTGTACAACTGCTTTGACTGTCAAGTCACTCACAGCAGGTGGAAAATTCTTTCATACTGATGGACACGTTCTGAAGGCTCTTTTGTAGACAGCTACAGAAAATGAAGTTGATTTGTATAGCGGGAGGACTGAAATAAAACCCACACAGAATACTTTAATTAATGTTATGATTGTGGTCCGTGAAGCCTTCTCCTGAGCCAAGCACAGTGTGGCTGTTATGGAGAAATATCTCACCAGGGAGTCCATTCACAACGAAAGTGAAGAGTCTGACATATTCACAACTCCTCTCTTTCTGTTCCAGCTTGTCAATGAAAAATCTACGCAAGTAAAGGAAGAATATACAAAGTTCATGCCAACAGTGTTCTTGTGAGGATTCAAACATAGTAGCCTTAAGATGCAAGAAATGAATTCTACCCATTTCACTACAGCAGAAAAAGTTGCTTTTTTCTTAGTCATAAGTCGAGTTTTACCAAAGTCTCACCAAAGTTCACAGTAGACCTATTGATCTGCAGGCTATGATAAATGTCCATTTAGTCCATAGCAACCAGGAAAATAAGGCCAGCTTTCACCCATGATGATATAGACAAAACATCCCCAAGTATCTATTGATCAAATACTGGCACCCCCTTTGAAATCATAATTTTATTTTGAAACAATGTAAGATAAGTGCCAGTATTTGATCCATTGATCATGGTCGGAGGTGTCATCCTTCTGTGTTTGCTAAAGAGCTCCTACTCCAGTATTGTGGCCGTACCATTAGAGAATGTGAGACAACTTCCATCATTCCCGGTAGTCTGTTACACGAAAAATCCATGCCTGATCTAATCATTAGGTATGGCAATGCTTAGGAGAACTCATGGAGAAGCACGTGATCAGTTTGATGAGCTGATAGATTTGTAAGGCTCTGAACCCTACAACCTTAGCAAACTGATCACATGCTTCTTCATGATATCTCCTAAACATTGCCACCCATTAACATATCCTTGTTGTCTATAGCTAGAGTAAGCCTTGTGTATCACCTCATATGGATACTTTTGATGTGGACTGGTGAACGGAACTACCTCACTGACTTATCGGTCACTGAGATTCCAGCTAAATTATTTAGCACTTGTTTGTGTCTACTCTCCCTCCATCAAGATCATAACACATCTATTACTTAATTGCAACTGCTTCTAATATGAAGACCCCTTCAGGAGAACTTGACACTGTCATTCAGATTGCAATAGCAGTGTCTATTTAGATAGGTATGGTAATACTGGTGGAAGAACATTATCACTGGCTGGAGTGTAGCCAGAAATCACTTTTGTCCATAGCAAAATATTAGAGAAGTGCCCCCAGTGTTAGGTAACCAGAGGTTTCTCCCGGTATTAGGTAACTAGAGATGCCCACAGTATTGGGTAACCAGAGGTGTCCCCAGTATTAGGTAACCAGAGGTGTCCCCAAGTGTTTAGTAACAAGAGATGCCACTACTATTGGGTAGACGAAGGAGCCTCCCAGAATAAGATAACCAGAGATGCCCATAGTATTAGGTAACCAGAGGTTTCCCCTAATATTAGGTAGTCAGGGGTGCCCCCCCCCCACCTTATCGATTTAGGCAACAAAAGGCGTTGCCATTAGAATTAGGTAGCCAGCGTTATGCCCAGTATTAGGTAGATAGCAGTGTCAGTATGGGGTAGACAGAGGTTTCTCACAGTATTACGTAACCAGAGATGCCTATAGTGTTAGGTAACCAGAAGTATTCCCTAGCCAAAGACGCCTCCCCCCCCCCCCCCCCCGGATTTAGGCAACAAAAACTGTCCTCAGTATGGGGTAGACAGAGGTTTCTCACAGTATTACGTAACCAGAGGTGCCCCCTAGTATTAGGTAGCCATTGTTATGCCCAGTATTAGGTAGTTAGTGGTGTCCTCAGTATGGGGTAGCCAGATGTTTCTCAAAGTATTATGTAACCAGAGGTGGACCTTAGTATTAGGTAGCCTGAAATGCCCCCAGGTATTACGTAGTGAGAGATGCCCTCAGTATTAGGTAACCACATACAGTATGCCCCTCCATGCAAACTGGTGAGTGGAACAGAGTCTGTAGGCAGGTAATGCACCTTGCTGCACTCCAGTCACTGGCGTAACAATAGGGCCTGCAGCCCCTGCCCCCTCATGCTGCTGTTACCCACATATGTGAAGTGCAAACTGTATGGTGCATGGCTGCCTATATATGTATACGTGTTTTTGATAAAGCAGGCAAGCAGGGTTAAAATTCACAGTGGTCTGTATGGCTGAGGGTTAACTTCCTTCTGGGGGGAGGGGACATGCCTGGGAGCCACTGGCTGTGCTCTCAGAGCATGTCTGTGTCTATATTGTTTTTAGGACAATAAAGTTAGAAAAGCAGAAAGGGGAGTTGTCCTTTTGGGAGAGGAGAAGAGAGAAGGCTGATAAGGTGGGTCAAGGGGAAACTGAAAGGAGAGTCTGCAAGAGTAGGAGAGAGATACTTCAGGAGAGGACAGGACAAGCTGATTCAGGAAAACAGTGAGCCAGACACCCCAGCACCTACACGCAGGACTCCAGTCTTCTAAGCTGCATGTGGCTGCAGCACTCCAGATAAGTGTCACACTCACCACTAAAGGAGAGATCTTCCCTGGGCCTTGTTAGCTCTAGAGATGGGAAGTTCGGATCTTTTCAATAATCCGGATGATTCGAATCGGATCATTGAAAAGATCCGGATCTTTGATCCGAATCTCGGATCATTTTACTACCGAAGCATTGGGGGGGGGGGGGGGGTGAAATGAATAGCAGGACAGGTCTTTCCCTGCTGTGGACAGGAGAAGGGGAGGGGGTGGACACATAGAGAAGGGGAGAAGATGGACAGAGGGCAGGGAGTGGACAGAGAAGGAAGGAGGGACGAGCAGAGAGCAGAAATGTTTGCACACAATACCCACATGCTGCAATCATATGCTTTACATGTATTTCACCTATATGCTCATCTGTATACTCTGAATGCAAACGTCGCACAGTGAAAGAAAGCATTCCCCAAAGCATTCCCAGAAGATAAGTGCAGCTGTTTAGAGCGAGTGCAGGAGGATCATATTGCGCTGCAATTACAGTGCCTGCAAAGTTACTGAGCTGTGCTGAGCTGAGCCAAAAGCTTCCAATGTGTTCACTGTGCACAACTGCGGAACAGACAGCCTATAATGAGCAGCACATTCCAGCCAGAACATGTGCTCTACACATATCTGGCAGTGGCACCCATGTCCCCTCTCTCTCATCTACCTGTCTCCCTGCAAGGCTGCCTCCCATCCAACAGAGCGATCCATCTCAGCTCTGCTTCCAGGACCGCGCTGCCCGCTGAGAGAGGGCGTGTCGCTCCTGGCCCTGCCCCTTTTGCGATCCGAATCACTCATTTTGATGATTCGACTCACAAAATAGATTTGGATCAAAGATCCGAATCGTTCATGATCCGGACAACACTAGTTAGCTCCCCACTCACTCATCTGTCCCTGCAACTCTAGTGCATCATTGCTGCTGCAGTGTGACCCAAAGACTTCCTATTCTGTAACTACGCCTTGCCCTGGAAGTTGCATGCCAGGATTACTGAAGGGAGATATTGAACAATTGGGAGTATCAGTAGCCATTATTAGAGGAGAAGAAGGAAGGAATAACCCACCAATACCACATTCTTAAGAGGTGTGTCTCAAGCCATCCAGACTACCTGTGCTGTGTAGCTCCAGAGAGATATCTTACATATTACCAACAGAAAGTATTTCTTCTGTTCATCATCACTTGGTTGCAAACAAAAAAAAACTAATCTGTGCATGTTATGTTCATAAAGAAATCCTTAAAGCCACAGTGTTATATTGCAAAGTGAAGATATCCTACTGCTGTAACATTGTTCACAGTGGCGTAGCTAAGGAGCTGTGGGCCCTGATGCAAGTTTTACAATGGGGCCCCCCAAGCACTCTATACATAACAATTTATACGGCGCACCAAAATCTGCCAATGGCATCTAAAGTGTCAGAGGTGCAAGAAGGGGATGGGGAACAGTTTGTTAATGATTACCACTATTCAAAGTATCTACAGAAGTCATTATTATGAGCATAGGACCAATAGAGAGCTAAATCTGTAGATAAGGGAGGGCCCTTCGGGGCCCCTCTGGCTCAAGGGCCCGATGCGGTCGCTACCTCTGCAACCCCTATTGCTACGCCTCTGATTGTTCAGTTGCAAGAATTGCCTCACCTGTAAATGCTATGTGCATAAAGGAATCCTTACAGGGGACAGTGTTCTTTTGCAAAGTGAAAAATATCCTACATTATTCAGTCACAGCAAGAAGTTCACTGGTGGATATTGTAGTTATCTGAGATGAAGAGGAATATCCTGCATTGCTTGCTATGCCATGCAAGGCAGATATTTTCATGATTAAATAACCCTGTTAAAGATATTGCAGTATAGTAAACGAAGAACTGTTTTCTTTGAAGTTGGTGTTACTGTAGGACGAGATCTTCCTGCGAGAAGAATATTTCCTATAAGGTGCTACTTGATTAAACTTGTTATACATTTATTCAGCATAAAACGAGTTCATACTGTGACATCTGGACTTTTTCTTTATTGTGGCTTTTATAAAAAGTAAAGTGACTTAACCCTCCTGGCGGTCTATTAAAAACCGCCAGGGGGCAGCGCAGCCGTTTTTTTTTTTGTTTTTTTCAGGGCTGTGGAGTCGGAGTCGGAGTCGTGGAGTCGGAGTCGTGGAGTCGGGCAATTTTGGGTGCCTGGAGTCGGAGTCGGAGTCGGGAAAAAATGCACCGACTCCGACTCCGACTCCTAATGAATTTGTAACTGTAATTAAAATAGAAAATATGATAAAATGTTCTATTTCTCAGATAATAGTCATTAAAAATAATGTATATATACAGTAATAGCTGTGCTTAGTCCACAAAAATGAAATAAACCAATCAAAATTAGTTACTTGTGCTGCTTCAATAAAGCAGTCCCCGTATTTTTAAGGTCAGATATACATATCTGTTTGTGACTGTATATATGATGTGTACACAGGAATCTCTTATATATACTAAATAACATCTATGCTGTAAGAATAAAGCCTGATGTGTAGCTGTGTCACTAATAGAGATGGTCAATGAGATGGAAATAATTCCGCATTGATGCTGATTTATGCAAATGTATGCACTCCCTTTGCTGATGAAATCAAATAATTTGATGTGTTATTAAAATTTGGTTTGGTGACTACAAATTAAAGGGAAACTGAGACGGATGAAAAGTAAAGTTTTATACATACCTGGGGCTTCCTCCAGCCCCCTTCAGGCTAATCAGTCCCTCGCTGTCCTCCACCACCCGGATCTTCTGCTATGAGTCCTGGTAATTCAGCCAGTCAGCGCTGTCCGGCCGCATGCCGCTCCCACAGCCAGGAACATTCTGCACCTGCGCAATAGTGCTGCACAGGTGTAGTATGCTCCTGGCGGCGGAGTGTGTGCATGCGCACTACGCCTGACTGGCTCAAGTACCTGGACTCATAGCAGAAGATCCAGGTGGTGGAGGAGGACAACGAGGGACTGATTATCCTGAAGGCAGCTGGAGGAAGCCCCAGGTATGTATAAAACTTTAATTTCATCTGTCTCAGGTTTACTTTGTTACACAGTAGTACTATACTCTACATATGCACTCCCCACAGAGCTACAGGGAATCCACTGAGAATGCTGTGCACATTGAACACAGAGGTGTTGTCTGTTTACAATCTCCTCATTCCCCATGCAGAGTACCTGCACATCATTCTTACATGTACCCACACTTATATTGCCTAGGGCCTGATAGATGTTCTTTGTTCCGGTTTGTACCTTTTACAAGTACTCTTACCAAGGACTAGTTTTAGTCTAAAGGGAATAAATATAGTAGTCTACATATCCTTCTCACTTCAGTTGTCTTGTAAAATTCCTAAGCGTTGGCAGTTAAGAGACGAATTTCATGTTACATACTTTTAATCAACAAAATTGTAATATGCAAATTAGAGGAGTCGGAGTCGTGGAGTCGGAGTCGGAGTCGGAGTCGGTGGAATCCTAAACTGAGGAGTCGGAGTCGGAGTCGGAGTCGGTGGATTTTTGGACCGACTCCACAGCCCTGGTTTTTTTTTTTTTAAATCATGTAGCGAGCCTAGGGCTCGCTACATGATAGCCGCTGCTCAGCGGCATCCCCCCAGCCCCGCCGATCGCCTCCGGTGGTAGACAATCAGGAAATCCCGTTCAAAGAACGGGATTTCCTGGAGGGCTTCCCCCGTCGCCATGGCGACGGGGCGGGATGATGTCACCGACGTCATGGACGTCGTGACGTCTAGGGGAGTGCCGATCCACCCCTTGCCGCTGCCTGGCGCTGATAGGCCAGGCAGCGCAGGGGTCTATGGGGGGGGGGGGGGGCTGTGTTGGGACGCGGATAGCGGCGATCGAGCGCAAGGCGGCGGCGATCGAAGTGCTGATGCAGCTAGCAAAGTGCTAGCTGCGTTCAGCAAGAAAAAATTACTCAAATCGGCCCAGCAGGGCCTGAGAAAACCCCCTGCGCGGCTTACCCCGAACTACGTTCGGGGTTACCGCCAGGAAGGTTAAAAGTAAAGAAGAACACCACTCAGGGTTACACTGCGACCCCTCCACCCCCCCCAAAACGGCCCGAGCGGGCCCCAGGGAGGGGACCCGCTTAGAATTTCTGCAGGGGGGCCCGGTGGGACCTAGTTATGCCTCTGACTCCAGTGATGTCTCTATGGCTTCATCTGTATCTCTCATCATGTAACCCACCAGTACATGCTAGCAGTTCTCTTTTTATCTATTTATATAGCATTTATATATTCTTGACATCTTCTGCAAAGCACGTAGTCTTGTCACTAACTATCCTTTGCAGGGGCTCACAATCTCTACCATAGTCATATGTCCAACACAATCTAAGGGTGCCCATACATTACTTGATGTTGCGGGCTGATCAGCCTTCCAATTCGATAAGAGAATCGGTGCTGCAATATGGCTGCCTGATGGATCCTTCAATCTATTTCCATCCCAAATCAATTGACTGGATCGATCGGGAATGGTAAAAAAATCTTTAGTTGTTCGATATCGCATCAACCAATGGATCCGATGAACCCCGGCTGGTGTCCACCCAAATGTCGTCACCCCTTGCAAAGTCTTAAAAACTCACCTCTCCACTAGGAAGACTGATTGCCTCTTCCAGTGTTCGGCGTAACCAGGAGTACCAGTTCCACTTGACACTGGCGCATTATGTGACGTCATTACATGCACTGAGTCACGTGGAACAGGCCCTCGCGGCGATACCGAACACTGGAGGAGGCCAGGAGTTGTGCCAGCTTTAAGCCAATTTTGAGGTACATCAATTAACTTATCGTACAGATTTCAGATAGTGTCTTGGCCCAGATTCAATCCATAACACCTCCGTACTGCCCAGCTCCCCTACTCATTAGTTCTCAGTCTGTGTGACAGAAATTTGGCCCTGACTAGACACAGCTTTTTTAATACAAAAAGTGACCTACTTATTAAGCTGTGGCATAACAAACTTAACAACTTTACACAGCCTTAAACAACGTAATGTCTTAGAGCATTAACAATCGAATATATTGATTTTGAACAGAGAGCTTAGAAATATTGCCATGCTCAAACCCTCTTTTCTTCTAAAAGCTTATACAACATAGTACAAATAACAATAGTAATTCCGTAAGACCATCTGAAGATGTTCACTAAAACAAAGGAATAAAAAAAGACCAGCAATAATCGTAGAGCACTTTAGCATCAAGTCAGAGGAATAAAGCAAGAAACATTTTTCAATTTTCGTTTTTAAATTCACTGAATGCAAACTAAGAATATTTGCAGCACAAATTCATAGATTGTTATCTTGTCCCTACAAATGCTCACTCCCAGAAAGACTTATGGCCCATACTCACGGGCTACAATTCGGCGCAACTCGCGGCACGCGCGTGTTGCGGCGGCAGGTCGCCCGTGAGTATGCGGTGTTGCACGGACGCGCACCCCGAACTGTCGCTCATCGCAGATGGCGCCAGGCGATTGAACCGCTCAATCGCCTGGCGACAGTTGCCGCCGCAACTCCGCCGCATCTGTCGCTAGTCCGCGTGAGTATGGCGGCGGGGGAGGAGCGTCGGCGACAGCTTCCGTCGCTCAGCTGATCCCTCTTCCGCGTGTGTACGCGGAGGGAGCTGGCGACGAGCTGTTGCCGGCCTGTCGCGCACACGCTCACGTGTGTTGGCGACAGGCCACTTTTGTCCCTCGTGAGTATGGGCCATAAGACACTCCTAGCCCTGCCCCCCGACTCACTGCTAGATGGATGGTTGAACGTTCAACAACACGGCCCGACAAATGTGTGTTCCCCAATCCATCTTCTTACCAGTGGGAACAGGCAACATCACGCAACCTTCATCAAGAAGAGTTCAAATGATTGCAGCACTTTGCACAGGAAACACTGGGGATCTTAAAGAGGAACTCCAGTGAAAATAATGTAATAAAAAAAGTGCTTAATATTTACAATAATTATGTATACATGATTTAGTCAGTGTTTGCCCATTGTAAAATCTTTCCTCTCCGTGATTCACAGTCTGACATTTATCACATGGTGACATTTTTACTGCTGGCAGGTGATGTCACTGGAAGGAGACTGCTTTTTTGGCAGTTGTAAACAGCTGTTATTTCCCACAATGCAACAAGGCTCCCACAGTGTGATATCAGTGCCTCAGTGCTGTGAGGCACTGACATCATTCGTGGGAGGGGTTTCACCACAAAAATCAGCCATACAGATCCCCCTGATGATCCGTTTGAGAAAATGAATAGATTTCTCATGGGAAAGGGGGTATCTGCTACTGCTTAGGAAGAAGTTTAATTCTTGGTTACAGTTTCTCTTTAAAGGGAACTGAGCACATTCTCTTTCAATGGAATCTCTCCTGGCATAGAAGCTGCCATGTTCCCCCCTCCCCTTCTCACATTCCTTATTTACAGAAGTCAGAGATGCTATCTTGACACATTGACGCAAACTCGGTCTTTGAAGAAACAGTCCTAATTACTAACCCCCTTTGTTGTCTAATAGCATTGTTTACCTCTTGGTAATTAGCCCAATAAAACAATTAGGGACCTGAAAGCTCTGCGGCCGGGGACGGCCGGGCAGCCCTGCTGAAACCGGGTAATTAATCTACTTTGAATGTAAAATACAAGGTAAAATGAAAGTTTATTTTAATAATGAAACAGATTGTCGGCATGCATTTTTCATGTGCTATAAAAATGTCCTGAATGATAAAAAAAGGTGCTCGGTTCACTTTAAAGATCAGATCCACCATTGGTCTTTATGCAAAAGCAAAGACATCCATAGCTAGAAAACCAAATCTCATAGACACCTAGGGCTTGATTCACAAAGCGGTGCTAACCTACTTAGCACGTCTAAAGTCTTTAGACATGCTAACCAGGGTGCTAAGTAGGTTAGCACCGGATTTCCCAATTGAGAAAACCGGTGCTAACCTACTTAGCACCCTGGTTAGCGCGCCTAAAGACTTTAGACGTGCTAAGTAGGTTAGCACCGCTTTGTGAATCAAGCCCCAAGTACGCAAAAATAACAAGTTTATTAGGGAAAGTATCCCTTTAAAAACAATTAAAACTGGATGTGGCGGTGGGCGATCGGACCACAGTCCAGACCCTTGGTAAGTGGCGACTCCTTGTGGATTGCTTGACCGCGCTAGCTCTTCATACATTATTCAGTTAGTGTTGGTACTGTTTACAGCTGCAGCCAGCGTTTCTCTATACACCTTCCCTTGTACTTTACATATTGTTTATAGTATGCCCTAGCCTATGTGGTACTGATCTATTGTGATTATGATCATTATTTAATACCCTTACTGTGATCATTCGCTCTGCCTCCGCAGCAGTTTTAATTGTTTTTAAAGGGATACATCCCTAATAAACGTGTTATTATTTTTGCATACTTTAGGCTTGATTCACAAAGCGGAGCTAACAGTTAGCATGCTGGTGAAAAGCCCCTTATCACGCCTAAACTCAGTTTAGGCGTGATAAGTTTAGGCATGTTACATTTAGGCGTGATAAGTTTAGGCGTGATAAGTTTAGGCGTGATACGTTTAGGCATGATAAGTTTAGGCGTGATAAGTTTAGGCGTGATAAGTTTAGGCGTGATAAGTTTAGGCGTGATAACTATAGCACCAACTGGGTTAGCACTGCAGTGCACAGCTGATCAAAAGTTTTGCGCTAGCAAAGTCTGGTGCACTTCGCATAGAGTTTAATGGCGCTGCTTTGCGTGCGTGACTTTGAGCGCGATCTAAACTTATCTAAACTTATCTAAACTGGCTTTTCACCAGCATGGTGCAATGGTTATCACGCCTAAAGTCTTTTACTGGGTTAGCATCGCTTTGTGAATCGAGCCCTTTGTGTCTATGCGATTTGGTTTTCTATCTATGGATGTCTTTGCTTTTGAATAGTTTTGTGTTTACTTCCATGGCCATGTACTGGTATATATTTCTTAGGCTCTGTATCTAGTATGTATATATTACCACCATCGGTGTATATTGCCGTGCGTCGCTCAAAGTGGTGTTCGCCTAATTGCGCACACGTACCCATGTTGCGAGATTGTGGAAACGATCTGTTGTTGTGCCAAAAGTTGATGTTCGTGGGAAAAATCATTTGAAAAAGCACGATGTGGGTATGTAGCTTTCTTTTTATACCTTTTATTCTTTTCTGCAATGTTTGATTTTTATTTGAGTTTAGTCCGTAAAAGACATTTCTTCTCTCACGTCTTACAATCCATTTTCCTTGGAAACCGCTATAGTAACCTCTGGACAAATGCTGCTAACATCACAACATGTGACCTGTCCCAATTGCGATATAAGTGTGCCCTGTCACCTAACGCCACAGGAAACACAGGCAGGGGAGCCAATGAGTCACTACAGTGAATGGTATTTATATGTATTGAGATGGTGTGGAGAGAAAACGATGAAAGAAAAGGACCATGTCCTCTGCAGGCTTTCGGGTGGTTTGATCCATGTGACAGGCATCATTCATGTCACCAGCGTGAGACTTGGCTTTCCGCTCTGTTGTCCTACAGGCTGCCCCCCCCCCCTCTGATAGCAGGTAACGTTCACTGTACAGAGTCCCTTGCATGGCTGTTGCAGCTTAGCTGCTAGAGATGTAGTGAACATAGAATTTTCCATTTGCGAACACAAATTTCCTCAAAAATTCACGAACCGTCTGTTTGCAGCACGCTTCATAGTCTTTAATGGCAGTCGAATGGCCGCCAACTTTAACTGTTAATAGCAAAGTCCCCTTATATGCTAGAAACACCAAACTTTCAGGGTATGTGAATAGGGACAGTGGGTACAAGAGGAAAAAGAACATTTAAAAAAAAAAACGTATAGTTTTTGAGAAAATTTATTTTAAAGTTTCATAGGAAAAAAGTATACATTTAAAGGGACACTTAAGCAAGGAATAAAAAATCAGTTTTACTTGCCTTGGGCTTCTACCAGCCCCCTGCAGCCGTCCCGTGCCCTCGCAGTCACTCACAGAGCCTCAAGTCCCCGTCGCCAGCTAATTTTGCTTTCAGTGACAGGCCTGGCCACGTGTATTTTTCTTTGCATTCCTGTCTGCAATAGCGTCCTGCACCTGTGTAGGACGCTATTGAGGACGGGAACATAAAGAAAGATACGCGTGGCCAGGCCTGTGCAGGCACAGCAAACTCGCCAACTCCCTGTGAGCGAAAATGAAAGTAGCTGGCAGCGGGGGACTGGAGGCTCTGTGAGTGACTGCGAGGGCACGGGACGGTTGCAGGGGGCTGGTAGAAGCCCCAGGAAAGTAAAACTGATTTTTTATTCCTTGCTTAAGTTTCCCTTTAAATGTATACTTTTTTCCTACGAAACTTTAAAATCGATTTTCTCAAAAACTATACGTTTTTTTTTAAAATGTTCTTTTTCCTCTTGTACCCACTGTCCCTGGATTAAGTGTTCCTTTAAATGCGGTAAATGACAGGTAATGTAGCAAACCTAACGGTAATGTAAATTTACATATATCAAAAGAAAGAGCAATGAATTTCCTGATGGGGTTTCCAGGGGGTCCATATGCAGTACGTACGGACCCCCTGGAAACCCCTCCAGAACAGCAATTCTTTGACCAGGGATCACTATACAGCCGCAATATGGCCTGGCCAAAGCGTTGCGGCTCCAGAGGGGTTTCCAGGGGGCCGTTTGCACTGCCCTGTCATGAAATTCATTGCTCTTTATTTTGATATATGTAAATTTACACTACCGATATGGTTTGCTACATTATCTGTCCTAGTGGCTGCAGCTCAGGCGCTTTGAGTCTGCCAGGAGAAAAGCGCAATATAAATGTTCTGTGTTTGTTTGTTTGATTTACCGCATTTAAATGTATACTTTTTTCCTATGAAACTTTAAAATAGATTTTCTCAAAAGCTAGAAGGTCTTATTGAAATTGTTTTTTCCTCTTGTACCCACTGTCCTTATCCATGTACCCTGCAAATTTGGTGTTTCTAGCATGTAAGGGGGCTTTGCTATTAACTGCAGTCGGCGGCTGCTCGCCTGACATTAAAGTCTGTGGGAAAAATGCGACTGTACATTTAAAAGAAAAAAATGGTGTTCAGTAGGATGCCTTTCCCCACAAACGTGATGTCTGGAGTTTATTTGGTTTAACATTTTTCTATTTACAAAGGATTCCATGCCTGGGTGCTGATTAGCCGTTGAGTAAGTCCAGCAGGGCGGGGCTGTGGGTGCTGGCTCCTCCTCCCTCTCCCCACCCACATGAAGAGTAATGCAGGGAGCATTGTATTTACCTGTCCTGTGGGTCTCCTTCATGCATCACAGCCGCACATTCTCTGCTGCCATTAGCCGGCTCCCGATCACATGACCCACCCGAGTCACATGATCAGGAGCCAGAGAATGGTAGCAGAGTGTGTGCAGCTGTAATGCATTGAAGCGACCCGCTGCAGCGCTGGAACAGGTCAACATTACTCTACTCCCTGTGCCACTCTGCAATGGTGTTAGGGCAAAGTGTGTGCGAGGGGGGAATCGGGTACAGTTGGAGGGAGTTTGCATCCCAGGAGGGCCCCATGAACATTTTGAAGGCCCTCCTGGGATGCAAACTTCCTTCAACAATGCTAAAGCCCAGGGCATTATGGGAATAGACACCAAGGGCTCGATTCACAAAGCGATGCTAACCCAGTTAGAGACTTAGGGCTTGATTCACAAAGCGGTGCTAACCTACTTAGCACGTCTAAAGTCTTTAGACGTGCTAACCGGGGTGCTAAGTAGGTTAGCACCGGATTTCTCAATCAGATCGCGCGTTAACTTTGCGCGCGCAAAGTTTTACGCACGCAAAGTTTTACGCGCGCTAAGTCCCATAGGCTTTAATGAGCACTTCGCGCGGAGCCCCCTGCGCTCTGTGCAGTATGCGCGTAAAGTTTTATGCGCATAAAGTTTTGCGCGCGTAAAGTTTTAATGCGCGAAAAGCTTGTTTAGACGTGCTAAGGGGGTTTTCACAGGTGTGCTAACAGTAAGCACCGCTTTGTGAATCAAGCCCTTTAGGCGTGATAACCATTGCACCATGCTGGTGAAAAGCCAGTTTAGGCATGATAAGTTTAGGTGTGATAAGTTTAGGTGTGATAAGTTTAGGCATGCTAAGTTTAGATAAGTGTAGATAGCGTGCAAAGTCCCGCACGCAAAGCAGCGCCATTAAACTCTATGCGAAGTGCACTAGACTTTGCTAGCGCAAAACTTTTGATCAGCTTTGCACTGCGGTGCTAACGCAGTTGGTGCTTAAACTTATCACGCCTAAACTTATCACACCTAAACTTATCATGCCTAAACTTATCACACCTAAACTTATCACACCTAAACTTATCATGCCTAAACTGAGTTTAGGCGTGATAAAGGGCTTTTCACCAGCGTGCTAACTGTTAGCACCGCTTTGTGAATCAGGCCCCAAGTCATTAAAGTGAACCTCCAGACTAAAAATCGACTCAGGAGCACTGAAAAGGCTTGGTGTTTCTTCAGCTTCACAGCAACAGAACTTTGTTTTTCTTACCCAAGCCTCATTTTTAGCTGCACAGAAGAAAACTGCCCGAGCATTTTCCCCCTGATGCTGTGCAAAGCATGATGGGATTTCTAATGTTGTTCTCGTTCTGCTGTTTTGGTGAATTTTTTTTTTTTTTTTTAATTTGAGATTTGAAACCTAGCGAGCGCAGCTGGGAGGGGTGATCAGGACAAAGGACAGTTGGAACTGTGTCTCACGCTCCCTGTCACCTCCTTTCAACGAAAAAGATGGCTGCCCTCATGAAATCAAACATTTGTCTGTTCTTTTAAAACAGGGTGGGTAAGAGATTATATTACCTATCTATTTTAATGAACATAACTAACTTAATGACAGTATGTTTGTTTAGGCTGCAGTTCCTCTTTAACATCACAGTTGTTAAAGAAAACATGAAGCGAAAAAACCAACAACCTTATAATATAATTAATTGTAAGCGTAGTACAGATAATTGATAGAACATTAGTAGAAAAGAAAAGAGTCTCATATTTTTATTTACATTGTATATGTTGTATAGCTTTTTTTTTTTATAACATTGCATCAACATAAAGCCAGGGCAACAATGGAATGGTTTAAAACAAAACATATCTATGTGTTAGAATGGCCCAGTCAAAGTCTAGATCTAAATCCAATCAAGAATCTGTGGCAAGATTTGAAAACTGCTGTTCACAAACGCTGTCCATCTAATCTGGCTGAGCTGGAGCTGTTTTGCAAAGAAGAATGGGCAAAGATTTCAGTCTCTAGATTTGCAAAGCTGGTAGAGACATACCCCAAAAGACTGGCAGCTGTAATTGCAGCAAATGGTGGTTCTACAAAGTATTGACTCAGGGGGCCGAATAATTACTAATAATTACTACACACCCCACTTTGCAGTTATTGATTTGTAAAAAATGTTTGGAATGATGTATGATTTTCGTTCCACTTCTCACATGTACACCACTTTGTATTGGTCTTTCATGTGGCATTCCAATAAAATTGATTCATGTTTGTGGCAGTAATGTGACAAAATGTGGAAAACTTCAAGGGGGCCGAATACTTTTGCAAGCCACTGTATACCACAGTTGCAGTTGTAAAACCACACTCTGTCTTTAAAGCTATAAAACAAAGCAGAAATAATGACCCTTTGCACCTTCCTTCGGTAAAACCTTATCCCATGCTGTTTCTCACTGTTTCTTTGCTGGTAAAATTGCTTCAGAAAATAGTACTGTATTTGACCCAATGTGGGTCAGAGAGCTCAGATAAGCCCTTTTGCATAGATAACTGAAGTTTTTTTTTAACTTGTAATGATCGCTGCTGCAGCAGCTATTGCTGGAAGTAGTGCTGCAGCTCAGGCAGTTCTGATCTATTTCCATGCAAGCTGTATAGCTTTGTCTGTTTTTCCCTGCTGTCAGCTTGTGACTGATTATCATTCACCTGTGTGGGAATCTGCATGTCTGCTCCCATTGGATGACCTCAGTATAAAGATCTGCTTCCTGCAGGGTTTCCTTGGGTTTTCATAGCTTCAGCTTAAGCCTGTCTTGCTGTCGCTTTAGCCCCCGATCGTGTTTCTTGTTAAAGATACTTTGCTGGTCTTTGCATCATATATTGGTTCATTGCCAATATATATGCATACCAGCACGTTTATTATTTTCCTTGTATTTGTGTTACGTTGATATATCAGTGTTGCTGATATATACGTACACGAACTGTTTATTTCCTGTGTTCAGTTAGTCAGCTTCCAGCACGTTTTGGTAGGTTGCGCGTACCGTGACCACCCGTGCTGAGGTAGTTACCCTGCTCCTGTCACTGTTTGTGGATTGCGTTCATCTCTGCGAAGAGATAACGAATCCTTCTGAATCCTGTCCTGTTACCGTTTGTGGATTGCGTTCATCTCTGCGAAGAGATAGCGAATCCTTCTGAGCCCTGTTCCCTGTTTTGCTCCAGTGTTAGTCAGCGTTCCTGCTTATGTCTTATATCGGTTCATTGCCGATATATACATATGTTAGTCAGACGTTACAAATAGTTTCATTGATAGCTGTAATTGTAATATGCTAGGAAAACATACTTATTGTATATTTATCTGTGTTACGTTCTTCTATCTCAATCCTGCTATTTTCTGACTGTCCTGTCCTGTCTTTGTGAGGCACGCCATCGCCGCAGCGCATTGGCTGCCTCATTCCAGTCTGTCTGGTTTTGGACGCTTGCTGTCGCTAAGTAGCCGCTAGCTAGCAAGCGTTCATTCTGTCTACCTGTCCTGATCTCCTCAGTTCTGGTTTGTGCGCTCAGCGCTACTTTGCGCTGAGACGTTATAACGAAAGCATTGTTTGTGGCTGTCGGATCTGCACTGGCTCTGTGCGCCACAATCTCCTATTGGAGTCAGTCCTCCCCTCCACTATACTAGGGATAGCCTGTTTCCTGGTGCTAGTGTGTGTACCTCCTCCACGCCAGCTCATGCGTTGCATGCTGACTGTGGAGAATACACCACCAAGCCTTACATTATGAAAACCCCATTACCAATCCCCATTGTGGGGGGGATTCCCAGAAAGTATGACACTGTTAATTATGGTTCCTGTTCCTTTAAGAAATTTGAAGAACTTAGCTCTGAAACAGAAAATGAGTTTTTCTCTGAATGTGCCAGGTTCCTGACCAATCCTGATCTCCAAGCGACTCCTGTTTCAACCTGGGCACTCCAACTAAGTTATATTTTGTTTAAAGGGGAATTATTCCAGTGGGCATTTGATGTTCTCAATCATTCCGATTTGAAAGATAGACCGCTGGAATTTCTAGCGTTTGTGATCCATAACTGGTTGCGCATAGATCCATTGCTTTTTCCTCTTAATGAACTCCTGGCAGCAGGCCAATCAGCTGCTCCTTCAATTGCTTGCAAGAATGAGCAGCAAGCAGAAAGTGTTACTGATAATTTTCCTGCAGCTTTGAATAAATCACCAAAAACCGCAAGGTCAAAGGCAAAACGCAAACGTTCTAAGAAACGTGTCCAATCTGCAGAATCGTTATCCTTAGCGACTGAGACCTATAATGAGATTCTGCCATTAACAGATAATGAAATGCAATTGTCTTTCAGGGGAGTTAAATGGACTTATGAAACTACTAATGAACTTTCCTCCCTGGCTAGGGAAAATAAAGATTTTTGTTTAAAAGAATTATCTGAGTATGATTATGATGAGATATTACAGAGTATTGAACAAATCAACTTATTTGTGAACCAAGGGAAGTTTGCATACACTACAGTTCAACACTTGCTACAGGTATTGGAGATTCTTAAAAATAAGGAATCTGCCAATCACCTGCTAATTAACCCTATACATGTGCCTGCCACAATCATATCTGCAAACCATGATCTGCCTGTTAAGTATGCATGGGATCCTCCATTCGAGAGGGGAGAGATGGAAGCCCTGGTCTGTGAATGGAAGAATGATTCAAGTTCATTTTGTCAATTTTACAGTGCAAAAAGTGAAATGGTATTGAACGCATGCATTAAGTCAGCCTATAACCTAATAGAGGCTGGTGTGTGTAGGTATGACTTTGTGGCTCCATTGATTGATGTGTGGGAACTGATTTTGGATGATTTTTTTGTGACTCCGAATTCGCAAATTTGGCGTTCTGACCCGCCTGCTTCAGCACCTTTGGCTGATTCAGCAGGTGATTCGGAGCTCTTTTTGTGTGAAATTGAAGTTCCTGCAATTCCACCCTGTACCATGGATAACTCAGTGTTACTTCCCAGTAAAACAGAAGCCACTGATACATTCTTAACCTTGCCCTGCGCAAATTTCTCAGCAGAGAATCCAGAGGTCCTGCTGACTTCCGAGTCCAGCCTAGCCAGTACTCATGACTCTTTGTTTAGTGAAACAGACACCAGAAAAATCTTGCCTGTCTCTGCAAACACTTCTGCAGAAATTACCTGTGTTAATAAAGTTCAACTCCTGTCTGATCCAGCAGATGCCAATAGATGCACTACATCAGTTTCCGAGTCCCAGCAATCCTGTCTAGTAAACTCAGAACCCCAGCATCTGAATTTTCCAATTTTACAAATGAATGGTGATTCAGATGCGCAAACATTGTGTCTTGATCTTCCTGTTTCTACACCTCGCTCTAGTTTCGTGAATAGCTCAGAGCATCTGCTATGTGAACCTGAAATCGCAGAATTATTACCTTGTTCAGAAAATTTTCCAATAAATTTGCCCTGTACCATGAATTGTGCAGTAGATCTCTCCAATGAAACTCAGGTCACAGAATCATTATGCTGTCCAGCAGGTGCTTCCATGGTTTTGCCCTGCAATATGGACTGTTCAGTGATCCTGTCCAGTGAAGCTGTGGTCGCAGAGTCTTATGCTTCACCCAGTACTTTGGATACTTTAAACCCTCTAGCAGAGGAGGCTGAAGCACTGCTTACCTCAGTTGGTGTTGCAGTAATATTCACTTGTCTAGCAGCTGTTTTGGAATTACAGTCTGCTCTAATAAAACTTGATGAATTTCTGCCCAGCAAAGCAGAAGCCATTGAAATATTGTCCTCGTCAGCAAGTGTGTCAGATACCTTGCCCTGTACACAGTCTGATTTAACCAATGTTGAGTCCCTCTCCAGTGTTGTAACAGCCGAGGAACTCCAGCCCTGTCCTCTGAATGTTTCAGAAGTCTTGCCCTGTAACATGGATAATTCTGATTCTCTGGTCAAAATAATAGAAATCTCAGAATTTCAGTCCGGTCTGATGAGTGTTCCTGAAACCCAGCCCTGTATCCTGAAAGATTCTGGTTCTCTGGCCGCTGTGGCAGAGGTTCCAGAGTTCCCTTCCTGTCCAGGGAATTCCTCAGTTTTGCCTAGTCCAGTGGGGGCTGCTGCAATACTGACTTGTTCTGCAGCGCCTCATGAGCTCCAATCCAGTGTATTAAATGAGTCTCTGTCCAGTCCAGAGGTAGTTGTGGAGTCCCTATCTGGTTCAGTGCATACATCAGAAGATTTGTCCTGTCTTGTTAGTGCCCCTGAATCTGATTTGTTACTGACTTTGCTGGAATCAGCGACATCTAGGTCTGATCCAGCATTCTCGTGTAAAAGTCCAGTGGTTGCGAAGTTTAGTCATGATGATTTTTTTTTGGCCAGTCCTGGTTTTGGTCCTGTCTTGGCTGACCCTGAGGCTCACAGTTCCTTGACATGCCCAGAGGTTTCTCTTGTGCCGGTGTGCCCAGATGTTCTTTGTGTGCCAGAATGCCCAAGTGTGTCTAAGGTGTTAGCGTGCTCTGATGCTTCCTTAGTGGGAACACGTTCTGATATTGCCAGTCTGCCTGCATGCCCAGAGATGGTTCTGGTCCCTGAAAGCCCTGATATTGATGTTTGTCCTTGTGGCCCTGACTCGGGAATTGCCCTAGGTTCCATAGGGGTTCTTGATAGTTCTCCATGTGAGCCTAAGGGGCATTCTGACCTATGGGGATCTCTTTGGAGCTTCAAGGTGTTCTGGGAGGTCTCTGAGAAAACTTGTCCTGGTGCCTTGGACTGGTTCAACAGTGGGTTTTGTGTTGGTAAAGACAGTACCGGTGGGCATTGCAAAGGCTTTGGCGTTTCTGAACTGTTCCTGGAAGGCGGTGGGTATCGCTCAGGGAGTTTCGGAGGGCTTTCTTCTGGAAATCATGGTTCTGATGGGTGTCACACTGGGGCTTGTAGTACTGATGGGCATGGTTCTGTAGGTTCTGGTTCTGATGGGTCCAGTCTTGTGGGGACTGATTCTGGAATTCGGTCTTGCCGGGCTGTCCCGGTCATCATGAATTATCAGTCAGACTGTTTTGTTGGAAATTTCAGTTTTGAAAAGCGTCTGGAATCCACTTTTAAAGGCGGGGGTACTGTAATGATCGCTGCTGCAGCAGCTATTGCTGGAAGTAGTGCTGCAGCTCAGGCAGTTCTGATCTATTTCCATGCAAGCTGTATAGCTTTGTCTGTTTTTCCCTGCTGTCAGCTTGTGACTGATTATCATTCACCTGTGTGGGAATCTGCATGTCTGCTCCCATTGGATGACCTCAGTATAAAGATCTGCTTCCTGCAGGGTTTCCTTGGGTTTTCATAGCTTCAGCTTAAGCCTGTCTTGCTGTCGCTTTAGCCCCCGATCGTGTTTCTTGTTAAAGATACTTTGCTGGTCTTTGCATCATATATTGGTTCATTGCCAATATATATGCATACCAGCACGTTTATTATTTTCCTTGTATTTGTGTTACGTTGATATATCAGTGTTGCTGATATATACGTACACGAACTGTTTATTTCCTGTGTTCAGTTAGTCAGCTTCCAGCACGTTTTGGTAGGTTGCGCGTACCGTGACCACCCGTGCTGAGGTAGTTACCCTGCTCCTGTCACTGTTTGTGGATTGCGTTCATCTCTGCGAAGAGATAACGAATCCTTCTGAATCCTGTCCTGTTACCGTTTGTGGATTGCGTTCATCTCTGCGAAGAGATAGCGAATCCTTCTGAGCCCTGTTCCCTGTTTTGCTCCAGTGTTAGTCAGCGTTCCTGCTTATGTCATATATCGGTTCATTGCCGATATATACATATGTTAGTCAGACGTAACAAATAGTTTCATTGATAGCTGTAATTGTAATATGCTAGGAAAACATACTTATTGTATATTTATCTGTGTTACGTTCTTCTATCTCAATCCTGCTATTTTCTGACTGTCCTGTCCTGTCTTTGTGAGGCACGCCATCGCCGCATCGCATTGGCTGCCTCATTCCAGTCTGTCTGGTTTTGGACGCTTGCTGTCGCTAAGTAGCCGCTAGCTAGCAAGCGTTCATTCTGTCTACCTGTCCTGATCTCCTCAGTTCTGGTTTGTGCGCTCAGCGCTACTTTGCGCTGAGACGTTATAACGAAAGCATTGTTTGTGGCTGTCAGATCTGCACCGGCTCTGTGCGCCACAATCTCCTATTGGAGTCAGTCCTCCCCTCCACTATACTAGGGATAGCCTGTTTCCTGGTGCTAGTGTGTGTACCTCCTCCACGCCAGCTCATGCGTTGCATGCTGACTGTGGAGAATACACCACCAAGCCTTACATAACTCTTCTTGTACTAGAGAACAAGGAGACTGGCAATGAAACAAGCTTGACCGTTCCAATATTGAACAATCAACTTTCAGGGACAATTTAACATTAGCTATATTCATCTCATTGGAAGAATATTAATGAAATTATTATTTTAGAACTTTCTAACCTCTTAACCCCCCGTAAAAAACCTCACTTGACAAAAAATATACATACAAGTTTCGCTCATGCCTGGACTTTAAATGTCACTTTTTGAATGGAATAAATAGCTCTGAAATTCACTCGTTCGTAAAGCACAAAGGAAAAAACATGTCACAGAAGTCTCATGTCCTTCCTCACTCCGCTGGTTGTGTTGCGGTGCTGGTGTGCTTGTCACAGTTCTATATATATATATGACATCAGCGGGCTATAAATATAAGGCTGGAAGTGGCTTTGGTTTGATAAATATACAAGTGGACTTCACCATGTCAGTAAAAGCCGAAGATAAATTGAAATAACTTCTACCAACATGAGACAGGTGAGTGAAAAACAGGAAGTGGCTACAGGGCTTTGTGAGGGAGGTTAGAGACGGAGCCGTCAGATACCGCTGGAGAATGTGGAGTGAAAATAAGAGTCACATCTCATGGCTTAAAGGGAATTCCAATTTCGATAGAGGATAGGCATAGAGACATATAGGTGCTGCAAAAGAGCAACACATTTTAAAATATCTGCGTCGCCATTGACTTACATAACATCCGTCAGAGGCGTATCTAGAGGGGTGCAGGCATGGCTCATGCCATGGGCGCCACAGCACCATGGGCGCCATGCCTGCCCCTGTACTGCACCCCCATGCCTGCCCCTGTACCCCCCTGTCACTCTGGCCTCAAATCAGGTAAATTTTCTATTATCTAGGTAACATAACTACTTAATTTATGTATGTAGGGCACACTTGGCTTAGTATTAGAAAAGAAGAGAGAGAGGAAATAAGAAGATAGATTTCCAAAAAAGTAACTTAAGCAATATTCCGATCCAAAAACGCTAGCAACCATAACACATTTACATGAGAAACAATGCTGTTTTTAGAGGGGAAAGGGGCTCTGAATGGGGTGGGGGGCGCAATTTCAGTGTTTGCCATAGGCTCTATATTACCCAGATACGCCCCTGCATCCGGTCGCCGTGAATGTTGCCCAGTAACGCACTGTTGCTTTTGTGTCGGATGCCATGCTTTCACCTCATCACGACAGGTTTATAATGTCCCATAGACTTTCATTGCTTGAGTGTCACCCTGTGGTAGAATAGGGTAACTCAACGCAATGAAAACACCCTAGTGTGAAAGGGGCCTTACTCTTTTTCTTTTTAGTAAGCCAATAAATGGTATGGTCCAGATTCAAAACGACTTGTTTTTATTGATAGCTAACACAGTACAATACTCTACTGCCAATAAGTTGTCCAAATTAATTTTAATGTAAGTTTAAAGAAAATTGGAAAAAAAATCTGCTACATAATTTCGTTATCTTAGGTAGCAGGAAAAAGGGCGCTGGCTGAGAGTGGACGAAAAGGGCGCCGCCATAGACTTTAATGCAATTATCATTAGGATTAGGTGAGATCGGCACACAGATTACTGGGACATCTGTATCAGAGGTATTTGTGGACAGTCTGGTGCCCCTTGGACAGTTACGTATGTTGAAACCTCCAAATAGACTTGCATGCATTTCAATTTAAAAGATGCATGCATGAAAAAAGTGCACTGTGAAAAAAGGGCCCGACTTATTAACGAATTTGGTGCCAGGTATAAACGAAAGTTGCTAACGAGAGCCATCGTTGTCAAGCTTTATTAACGATTACTGTTGCAAAAACAAACAAGAAATAATAACGGATAAATATTAACTTTAAATGTCGTTACGTTTTTCATCAATACTGCTTAACCCAACCCTACCCTCACACAGAACCCTCCCCTGGCGGTGCCCAAAATTAACCACTCCCCTAGTGACGCCTAACCCTAACCACCCCCCCAGGTGGTGCCTACCCCTAACCCCCCCCCCTGGTGGTGCCTAACCCTAACAACCCCCTGGTGGTGCCTAACCCTAACCACCCCCTCTGGTGTTGCCTAAAATTAACCGCCGCTTAGGTGGTGCCTAACCCTAACCACTCCCCCTGGTAGTGCCCAACCCTAACCACTCCCTCTGCAGAAACACCCTTTTACATATATTAACGATAATACCTTTGAAAACATAAAATCTGTACTTATTAACAAAACAATATGACAAACACTATACCGTTGTAAACTTCTAAAAGGATAACTACCTTTAAAAACTATAATGTTGTAATGTTATTAACAAAATTTTGCGCGGCGCCGTTTTCTGCTTTTTTCGCCATATATATTCATATATACTGAGACTACTAAACAACCCTCCAGAAATTAATGTCAACCAGAAAAAATGTTTTTTGCTTTAATTAAAAAAAACAAAAAAAAACATAAAATAATGTATGTAACCAATGTCCAGGTTTTCAAAAGCATTCTTAGTGCCTGTGCACACTGCACTTCAGTGCCTCATGGGAATGAGAATCCCAAAACGATATTCAAAGTGGTGCAATGAGATTCCATGCAATCGCAGTTACTGCGTTTTTAACCGTTTGCTTTTGAGAAGTGCAGTAAAAAATTTTTGGGTTATCACAGGAGACCTTGCAACTGTAAGGAAGATGGTCGCAGCAAATTCTTAATAGTATTGCAAACGCAGGTACAAGTAATAAAAAATTATAAATGCACAATAATAGCAAGAAATTTGATAAAAACACAGTCACATTGCACTTGGCAATTTTCAGTGTGAACATGCCCTAAGACTGTGCTCAGACCATGTGTGTATCGGTTTACCCTGTGCATAACGCATCATGCACCGTGTGATACACCATGTATGTTCATTCACACTGAATGCAGTGCATTAATAGAAAACTGAAAATATGTCATAGGTTCTTCAAAGTAGCCACCTTTTGCTTTGATTACTGCTTTGCACACTCTTGACATTCTCTTGATGAGCTTCAAGAGGTAGTCAACTTTGAAGAACCTAGAATAGGACATATTTTCAGTTGTTTCACACTTTTTGGTTATGTACTATACTTCCACATGTGTTAATTCATAGTTTGTATGCCTTCAGTGTGAATCTACAATGTTCATAGTCATGAATATAAAGAAAACTATTTGAATAAGAACGTGTGTCCAAACTTTTGGTCTGTACTGTATATGTGTTTTTTTCTGAGATAGTATGGCTGACAGCTTCTCTTTAGTAGGATCCAGAGCCTTCCCTCTCCATAGTTAAGTATCTGATTTTGTTTTCACTTCAGTTTTACTTTAATATGGATCGTAATATCTATCAAAAACAAAATCCAGTAATAAATGAATAGTGTATGTCCAGTTTTAACAGTCAGTGCAGCTGATATTGCGGGTAGCAACAGACACACATCATTACCTATTGTTATGGCTTATTCATCGCTGAATTTCCCCCAGGCCCTCCTTTCACTACCTAATGTAGAATAACTCTTCATCGCTCATTAGTGATCTCCTTTCTTCCTGTTTCCCCTATATCTGGAAAGGGTGACACTGCCGCGTGCCAGCTTTAATGCAAGCATTAGCCTTATAGGCAGTATATACTCAAGTACATACAAAGAAAATGTGAGAGCAGGTGATTGTTCCATAGAATGCGTCATTAAGTTCCCATCTCCCCAGCCATAGATGCACAGCAGGAAGCCACACAGGCAAGATACTAAATACAATGCGCTTTAATGATCGAGTTCAAACATCATTTAGCTGTTTTCCTCTATAAGAGTCATAATAATAACTATAAAATGCTGCCTATTTATTCCAATAAGTCTCTGCGGCAATACATTCGTATAGGAGAGAGGCTATATATATATATAACACAACGATGCCTCATTAGCGAGAACAGCCGAGGTTTACAATGAAATTAGCTATCAGAAATGGTGCCCTACAAATATCCATCTATTGTTTGCCTTGTGTATCTTTTTCCATTTAGCAATGTTTTTATATTACCCTATTATTTTTTCCTTACAGCATTCTACACTCAGGAAATTCAGATGAGGTCACTGAGAAAATACGTAGGTCGCTCTGCAGCGCAGTATAATAACGGATATGGAAGCTCTAACTTGTGTGTTTTGCTGAAAAAGATGTATAGGTAATAGCAGTAATGCTGCTCTTCAAAAGCGGACCTGTACTTAGAACTTCCTCTCTGCTCTATAAGATATGCAACAGCATAATAAACTTTAAAGAAAAACGTTTATTTGTTACAGCTGATACAAATCCTGCAATAAATCTGCAGTGTATCTACTTCCTGCTTTCATGAAAGCAGACGTATTGTTAATATCTTGTATTTACAAATTAGCTGCTCTGTTGAGGCAGCCAGCTGACACAGCTGAGGGATCAAACTACACTGGTGATTAGTCACAGATGAGGGGGAATTAGACAGGATAAACTCTCTAAATACATACAGGGTGGATTTCTCTCTGTTTTCCTTCTGTCCTGTGCAAGAGTTCAGGTCTACTTTAACCATTTCTGCCGCTCCCGCGTGCGATCGCGGGCGTGCCCCCGTGCTGTCCCCCGTGTAGCCCCGGGATCAGTGAACGGGAACATGGTTCCCGATCACCGATCCGTGTCCTCAGCAGAAAAACCGAAGCGCTCTTACTAGAGGCTTCAGTCTTTCTGCAAAAAAAATTTCCCCAGGCCTCCTCGTGCTTCCGGTTAGCGAGAAAGAGAACAAGGAGAAAAAAAAACCTCAAGGTAAAATAGTAAAACTACATCTACATATTTTTTACATTACATTTTACACATGTAATAACATTAAAAATTAACTGTTTATTTCCCACACCAAAATATTACCCAAATAAAATTGTTAATGTGGTGTCCCCCAGTAGCCCCCCGGTAGCCCTGGGATCAGTGAACGGGAACATGGTTCCTGATCACCGATCCCTGTCCCCCGTAGGAAAACCGAAGCGTTCTCACAAGAGGCTTCAGTTCTTCTGCCCGGAAAAAAATTGCATCCCCCTTGTACTTCCGCTTAGCGAGAAGTACACAGAGGGAAAACAAAAATGAAGGTGGCCATCTTGTGGCCAAATAGTAAAACTACATCTACATATTTTTTACATTACAATTTACACATATAACAACATTAAAAATTAACTGTTTATGTCCCACACCAAAATATTACCCAAATAAAATTTTTAATGGAAAAAAATACAGTTAAAAAAAAGACATAAATAGTTACCTAAGGGTCTGAACTTTTTAAATATGCATTTGAAGGGGGTATACTACAAACATTTTTTAAATTATAAGCTTGTAAATAGTGATGGATGCAAAACGGAAAAAAAACCCTTTATTTCCAAATAAAATATTGGTGCCATACATTGTGATAGGGACAAAATTTAAATGGTGTCATAACTGAGATAAACGGGCAAATAAAATACATAGGTTTTAATTATGGTAGCATGGATTATTTTAAAGCTATAATGGACGAAAACTGAGAAATAATGAATTTTTTCCATTTTTTTCTTATTAATCCTGTTAAAATGCATTTATAAAAAAATTATTCTTAGCAACATGTACCACCCAAAGAAAGCCTAATTAGTGGCGGAAAAAACAAGCTATAGATCAATAAATTGTGTTAAGTAGTGATAAAGTTATCAGCGAATAAATGGGAGGTGAAAATTGCTCTGATGCATAAGGTGAAAAATCCCAGCGGGCTGAAATATTAAAGAAAGAGTAGACATCAGATTTGATCAAAACATATAATTTAATAATAATAATAGACCAGGAGGCCGCACAGTTGATTGTTGACTGAACATTGGGCCAATGGCAGGAGCGCCATGATAGAAAGCTCCATAACTTTGTACTGCTGAGTAGTAATGGCACGAATTGGTCGTAGGCGAACACAGTTCGTGTTGAGCAACAGCAAACATTTGCTCCCATGTCAAAGTATGGGGTGATTGCAAATTTCATGTAATAATCACCTTCATTGTTGTTTGACATCCCTGCTCTAGAGCCTAAGTTCTCAACTTGTGGTACGCGTACCAGAGGGGGTACTTCTGATGGTTCCAGGGGGTACTCGGGCTAGATATACTTAAAGGACAACCAAGTTGAAAATAAACTGATGTATCTATCCCCCTGCTGCTAAAAAAATAACTTTTTTTTTTTAGATAACCCACAGTTTTATTTTATATTTAAATCTAGTCTTTAAAGCGGTATCGTCACCATAAAAATCAAATTTCAACAGCAACTGGTCTGAGTGTATTAAGTGATAAAGATGCTAATTCTGCATTCAAAACTTTTAAAACGTTTTCTGCTGTTATGATTTGGAGTTATCATATACCTTAGGAGCACTGGCTCTTTAGTAGTCGGTGCCAAAGAATTGCATGCTGAGGGTTCTTTTTATCTATAATATATTTCTCCTCTTCCCTTTATTTTCCTGCCTGCTGCTTATCTGAAACCTAATCCCCTAATCACTTGTGTTTACAAGCAAGGCTGAGGTGACTCAGCGATTGGAGGAGACAAGAAAAAAGTAAAGGGCAGAAATGACATCACGAGTTAGCCTTAACTGTGGGCAATAGACATGGCTCCCACCAGGAACAGAATTCTTGTCATTTACTATATAACATTCACTAAAATCAAAACATGGACAGTACAATACATGTGTTATGTAAGTAGATCAAGTATTTATCTACTTATATATGTATTTTTTTCCCTGGAATAGTATGGCTGATCTCACTGCTTTAAGTTTTTACTGTTTTATTGTCTCTGCTCAATGACGCTAGCGCTCAAATCTATGAATTATTGACCCTTTTTTTTATCTCTTTCCTGCTCTCAGAAGCCATTTACTGACAGTCAAAAGTGGTAGGGGTGAAACAGCACCCTATAAGAAAAGACACAGGAGACAAAAACGGGAGCCCAGTATTGCAATATGTTTAAACACCAATATAATGGGAAGAATAAAAGCACTACTCACAAAGGAGGGTTGCTGGGGGCAACCAACCACAGGAAGCAGGTGGAGACTATAAACCCGACTCCACTCGGGGTGGTCCTGGCCAGGACCCGAGGAACGGTCGCTCTCTTAGTGGAAAAAGGTTTAGACCACCACTGTGGGAACCCACTAGTGGCGTATCACCACCCCTCGAGCAGAATCTGTTCGGGGGTATACTTAGCACAAACGAAGGAAAGAGGCGCCCTGGGATGATAAAAACGTTTAAAAATGACTAAAATCAGAAAGAGTTTTGAGGTAGCTTACCTCAATGACGAAATCTCTGCAAGTTATTACAAAAGATTTTTATTAGCACAAGCGGCAACGCGTTTCACGGGTCACAGCCCGCTTCATCAGGCCAATTGCAGTGCCTATAACAGCAACAAGGACTCCTTAGTTAACCATGCATAGGAGATCATATCATTACAATCATAGAAATTTCTTTCCCATATTATATCAGATTAGATTTGGATCTGTAGCATATTTGCAGATCCATTTGTACACATATATACACATATATACATACATGCGTATGCGTAGCACCATAATTATAAAAATGATAAAAATGATCATCTATTCTTTTTTGTTCTTTGGTAGGATAGTATGAAAAAAATATACAAAAGTGTATATATATACTGTGTGTGAAACAATTCATAGTATTAGTAACTCATTTATCAATCAAATGTGGGTCCTCAGACTAGTATATATATGTATATATATATATGTATGCACACATAATTGTATGCTAATGGCAGTCATAGGTATGCAATAAAAATCGTAATTAATAATAATACATAAATATTATAAATAATGCATAAAAATATAATAAAGTCATAAAGACTTGGCCAGCTATTTTGTGTATATGAATATAAACAAACACACACATACAAGAGACATATAGCAGCATTAGCTGCTCTTTAAAAGATAGACTGGTCACTGATCCATTAAATGAATATGCAGCACTGCGTTGTGCTAAGTAACATTATACTAAGGAGACAGCAGGGGGAGCTTTGGGTGGTCTATCCGTATATAAGGGAATACAATGGACTTACCAAATGAATAGATTCCTCAAGCATAGGGAGCCTCTGCGGGGGGCTCTGTGGAACTGCACTATATGTCCTCTTGGACATCTCTAATTGGTAATGAACGGCGCGCTCGCCGGAGAGAAGGAAAGCGTTTCCGGATATCAAGTGACGTCATCACGTCTTTACGCGCCGACCGGAAGTAGTGGTGGCGCCATTTTATTTTTGGGCAGTGCATAGACACGTATTAGGAAGTGCCAGTACAAGATAATATAATGGGGGAACATTTCCCCCATTATATTATCTAGTACTGGCACTTCCTAATACGTGTCTATGCACTACTTCCGGTCGGCGCGTAAAGACGTGATGACGTCACTTGATATCCGGAAACGCTTTCCTTCTCTCCGGCGAGCGCGCCGTTCATTACCAATTAGAGATGTCCAAGAGGACATATAGTGCAGTTCCACAGAGCCCCCCGCAGAGGCTCCCTATGCTTGAGGAATCTATTCATTTGGTAAGTCCATTGTATTCCCTTATATACGGATAGACCACCCAAAGCTCCCCCTGCTGTCTCCTTAGTATAATGTTACTTAGCACAACGCAGTGCTGCATATTCATTTAATGGATCAGTGACCAGTCTATCTTTTAAAGAGCAGCTAATGCTGCTATATGTCTCTTGTATGTGTGTGTTTGTTTATATTCATATACACAAAATAGCTGGCCAAGTCTTTATGACTTTATTATATTTTTATGCATTATTTATAATATTTATGTATTATTATTAATTACGATTTTTATTGCATACCTATGACTGCCATTAGCATACAATTATGTGTGCATACATATATATATATACATATATATACTAGTCTGAGGACCCACATTTGATTGATAAATGAGTTACTAATACTATGAATTGTTTCACACACAGTATATATATACACTTTTGTATATTTTTTTCATACTATCCTACCAAAGAACAAAAAAGAATAGATGATCATTTTTATCATTTTTATAATTATGGTGCTACGCATACGCATGTATGTATATATGTGTATATATGTGTACAAATGGATCTGCAAATATGCTACAGATCCAAATCTAATCTGATATAATATGGGAAAGAAATTTCTATGATTGTAATGATATGATCTCCTATGCATGGTTAACTAAGGAGTCCTTGTTGCTGTTATAGGCACTGCAATTGGCCTGATGAAGCGGGCTGTGACCCGTGAAACGCGTTGCCGCTTGTGCTAATAAAAATCTTTTGTAATAACTTGCAGAGATTTCGTCATTGAGGTAAGCTACCTCAAAACTCTTTCTGATTTTAGTCGTTTTTAAACGTTTTTATCATCCCAGGGCGCCTCTTTCCTTCGTTTGTGCATTTACTGACAGGAAAGTATTTTATGGCTGTAATTACTTATCAGTGAGGGTTATGCTATAGTCTGACCTAGTCCGGCCCGGACAGAAACTGTCACTTGCATACCTGATGTTTAACTCTTTCAGGCAGAGATAGAAAAAAAGGAACACAGCCTAGTTATTTGTGTGCTAGGCACTGTACATACACATGTCTATCTCATCCTGTCACATCACCTCCGTTGTCCTTTAACCAAGAATAACAAATTTAGAGTTTTGGAAAAATGATAAATCATATTTAAACAACCCCAAATTAGTATTTTAGATAATTAAAAGCAATAGTAAATGCTTGGAAATAGTTTAGAACCAATTATCACGTACTACAATTAAATGTATATTTGTCAAGGGTTACTTGTGATAATGTTTACTATGCTAGGGGGTACTTGGTGAGTCCAGGGCTTTAAAAGGGGTACATATCAATAAAATATTGAGAAACACTGCCCTAGAGCATCCAGAGAGCTCCACCTACTGAGGTATCCAATTCCACCTCCCCTTCATATTTTCTTTAAAGGGGGATGAAACTCCACATTAACAGAAAACAAAAATCATCCAATAAGAAATTACTTATGTAAAATACCTATACTGCTGACTTTACTGTCAGATTTAGGTTAAATGTGATATGAAAAAAAGAGGAAAAATTCTCCTGGTTTCCATCGTTGCTGTATCTCTGTAATACCAAAAGTGGCATCACTTCTGCCCTTTTCTTTTTTTCATCCCAGCTCATTGTTAATTTTGTCTCCCTACTGCTTCAGAGTACTGTCCCTCCCACATCAAACATCACTTAGACAACAGGCTTACATCACTATGTAAACTCTTCAGAGGGAGGGGGATTCATTTACTGCCTGGTTATAGTGTCCTTATCTTATCCGAAATCGGAAGCTTTCTGTTATTTGCATGAAAAATTTCACATTTGATACCCTTTAGGAGTTTCTAATGTATTGAAATGAAACATGTAGGGTTTTTTGGTGTGGGGTTTATAATAAATAATGATGGGAAATTGGCAGGTTTGTCTTTTTGACTAACAACCCGTGCCTGCCAACCCAATTGTTTCACGTTGTCCACTATTAGTAGTATTTGTAATTGATCTATTTTAGGAACATAAATTAAAAGTTATGTTTTGTCCCTATTTTTCCTCCTAAAGGGTATCAAATGTGAAATTTTTCTTAAATCAGGTGTGTTGTTAATTTTGTTATTTGCATGCTCAGATTAGTGTTGGGCGAACAGTGTTCGCCACTGTTCGGGTTCTGCAGAACATCACCCTGTTCGGGTGATGTTCGAGTTCGGCCGAACACCTGATGGTGTTCGGCCAAACCGTTCGGCCGCATGGCCGAACTAAGAGCGCATGGCCGAACGTTCCCCGAACGTTCGGCTAGCGCTGTGATTGGCCGAACGGGTCACGTGGTTCGGACCCGAACGCGCTCTGATTGGCCGAACTGTCACGTGGTTCGGGTAAATAAATACCCGAACCACGTCATATTTCCGCCATTTGTCTGTGGGTTTAGCTTTGGGTAGGCAGGCAGGGTAGTTCGCGCTCCAGCCACGCTAGCCAGGGTCCCCCCAGTCATTGTGTCGCTGCTGGGAATAGTAGTACACCGCTCGCTCAGCATTCTGTTTACTGCCACTCTGTGTACCTCGCTCAGCCACACTATATAGCATTCTGTTTACTGTTCTGTGTCTGCTGGGAATAGTAGTACACCGCTCGCTCAGCCACACTATATAGCATTCTGTTTACTGCCACTCTGTGTCTTCTGGGAATAGTGGTACACCGCTCACCCTCCACTGTATAGCATTGTGCTCTGTGTCGCTGCTGGGAATAGTGGTACACCGCTCACCCGCCACTGTATAGCATTGTGCTCTGTGTCGCTGCTGGGAATAGTGGTACACCGCTCACCCGCCACTGTATAGCATTGTGCTCTGTGTCGCTGCTGGGAATAGTGGTACACCGCTCAGCCACACTATATAGCATTCTGTTTACTGTTCTGTGTCTGCTGGGAATAGTAGTACACCGATCGCTCAGCCACACTATATAGCATTCTGTTTACTGCCACTCTGTGTACCTCGCTCAGCCACACTATATAGCATTCTGTTTACTGTTCTGTGTCTGCTGGGAATAGTAGTACTCCACTCGCTCAGCCACACTGTATAGCATTCTGTTTACTGCCACTCTGTGTACCTCGCTCAGCCACACTATATAGCATTCTGTTTACTGCCACTCTGTGTCTGCTGGGAATAGTAGTACACCGCTCACCCGCCACTGTATTGCATTGTGCTCTGTGTCGCTGCTGGGAATAGTGGTACTGTATAGCATTTCTGTACTGCCACTGTACTGCTGCCAGTCAGCGTGTACTGTAAGGATAAGTGAAATGAGGAAGAAATCCGGTGAAAGAGGGAGGGGCAAGGGAAGAGGTGTTTCCCCTGACGGTTCACGTACAGGCCACAGGGGAGCACCCAAGAAAACCCACTCAATACCGCCCATGTTGTCCAGGACAACAACCCTCACAAATCCAAAAGAACAGGACCAGATAATTACTTGGATGACCTCTCAAGCGTCCAGCAGTGGGTTAAGCAGCACCAGCACATCACGCACGAGGTCCGAGTCCTCAGCCAGTTACAAGGAGCCAGTGGGCACAAAGCTGACACAACCGGCAGCGACACCACGCACACAACTGCCAGATAACCAGTCCGATGAATTACCTCAGGACACAATGGGGTATTCGCAGGAGCTATTCCCAGCCCAACAAACTTCCACCTTTCAAAGGTCAATGGAGGAACAGCTAGAAATGTTGTGCCCGGATTCACAACCATTAACTGTGGGAAATGCACCGCGCACTGAAATACAAGGCGAGTCCGAGGAGGACTCGGAAACCCAAATCCCAGAGCAAGTTGGGCAGGAGGGGTTGCAATTGCAGGAGGTCGGCCGACAAGATCTGGAAGACGACGTTGGAGTGAGCTGCGCAGAGGTTGTTCTGGGGAGCTCTACTCCACGGCGGCGGCCCCCCACAATGACATATGACGAGTTTCAGGAGATGGAAGAGGAGGGTATGGACAATGTGGACAGAGACCCAGATTTTGTTTGTGAACGAGAACATCGCCGTCGTAGCAGCAGCACAGATGAGTCTGTTGAAGAACCCACTGCTGCACGAGTTCGCCTTGTGCCACAAGGTAGGCGGCGCGCAATTTCAGGCACCACAAGCGTGGAAGTTCAAGTGAGAGGCAAAAGAGGAGCAAACAGAAATCGCCAGCAAGGCAGGTGCTCCAAAGTCTGGGCTTTCTTTGAAGACTGCACTGAGGATGTTACCATGGCGATTTGCAAGGTGTGCAAGACCCGCCTGAGCAGTAGGAATAGCCCATTTCCGTTTCCGGCACAATTCCGCATTCCGTCATATAGAAATTCCGTTACCGTTCCATTCCAACGGTATACCGGGGCAGTTCCGCGGAATTCCGACTTATACGGAATTCCGTCGGAAAAATTTTAAAATCTCCTCCTCCATCCATCCATCCATATCATGCAGTAGGGAATTGCAGATTTTCAAAACAGCTTATATACCATACCTGGGATTTGAACCCAGAACCTAGTGTGTAGTAGGTATCTGTCTTAACCTCTAGACCATGACCCACACTACAAGCTAAAGCTGGCGGTAGCATAAACCATACTTCCATTATGATCAATTCGATAGAAAAAGTAGCATGATTAAGGATTTGTACATTTTGAAAAGCATGCTTATATACCATAGCTGGGATTTGAACCCAGGACCTAGTGTGTAGTAGGTATCTGTCTTAACCTCTAGACCATGACCCACACTACATGCTAAAGCTGGCGGTAGCATAAACCATACTTCCATTATGATCAATTCGATAGAAAAAGTAGCATGATTAAGGATTTGTACTTTTTGAAAAGCATGCTTGTATACCATAGCTGGGATTTGAACCCAGGACCTAGTGTGTAGTAGGTATCTGTCTTACCCTCTAGACCAGGGGTCCCCAAACGTTTTGGGTTGAGGGCCGGGTCAACATACTTCAGACCGCTGGTGGGCCGGAGTAAACATAAAATGATGTAGAAGTCTTTGCGGACCAGACAGTGAAGCATACCCAGGTGACAATCTGCAAGCCAATTGGACAGCAGTGTCACCTGATGTGGAATTTGATTGGAAACCAGCAAAATTTCTGCTTTCTGGCTTCCATGTGGATGGGGGGTGCTGCACTGCTATTCCATATGTGGACCACCAATATTTAAAGATGTAGCTGACTGCATTTATAAGCAATACATTTTCTGTGTGGGGGGCCGGTAAGAAAGCCTTAGGGGGCCACATTCGGCCCGCGGGCCTTAGTTTGAGGACCACTGCTCTAGACCATCAACCACACTCAGGGCCAGGCTTTAGTATGTAGTGTGGTCAGAGGTGGGACAAGGTCCTTCAGCACCCAAGGCTGAGACAGCAAAGTGCGCCCCCCCATCCCTCCCACCCCAGCTGTCACACACTGATTGCTATTACACTAAGAGGTGCCCCAGGGCCCCCACCCCCCCACCCCCAACACCTTAATCTCTACTTATCTGGCTTGCAGTCGCTGCCATGTATCACCTTTTCTTATTTCTTTCTGCTTCAAACACAATTGGGAATGACAGCTGAATGAATTGTGCACCCCCTCCTACACTGCGCCCTGAGGCTGCAGCCTCTCCAGCCTCAGCCTTACTAGTGGGTAAGACAGATACCTACTACCATGCAGTGTGGTTCATGGTCTAGAGGGTAAGACAGATACCTACTACACACTAGGTCCTGGGTTCAAATCCCAGCTATGGTATATAAGCATGCTTTTCAAAAAGTACAAATCCTTAATCATGCTACTTTTTCTATCGAATTGATCATAATGGAAGTATGGTTTATGCTACCGCCAGCTTTAGCATGTAGTGTGGGTCATGGTCTAGAGGTTAAGACAGATACCTACTACACACTAGGTCCTGGGTTCAAATCCCAGCTATGGTATATAAGCATGCTTTTCAAAATGTACAAATCTTTAATCATGCTACTTTTTCTATCGAATTGATCATAATGGAAGTATGGTTTATGCTACCGCCAGCTTTAGCATGTAGTGTGGGTCATGGTCTAGAGGTTAAGACAGATACCTACTACACACTAGGTCCTGGGTTCAAATCCCAGCTATGGTATATAAGCATGCTTTTCAAAATGTACAAATCCTTAATCATGCTACTTTTTCTATCGAATTGATCATAATGGAAGTATGGTTTATGCTACCGCCAGCTTTAGCATGTAGTGTGGGTCATGGTCTAGAGGTTAAGACAGATACCTACTACACACTAGGTTCTGGGTTCAAATCCCAGCTATGGTATATAAGCTGTTTTGAAAATCTGCAATTCCCTACTGCATGATATGGATGGAGGAGGAGGAGGAGGAGATTTTTGTGCTATTCCGGAAAATTCCGTCGGAATTATAAAATTTCCGCGGAATTCCGTTTGAGAGGTATAGGAATTCCGATTTGACTACCGGAATCGGAATTAACCTAATTCCGTCCGGAAACACGGAATTCATAATTCCGCGGAATTTTCCGAGCATCCCTACTGAGCAGGGGGAAAAGTATTAACAACCTCTCCACCACCAGCATGAGCCGCCACATGCTATCCAAACATCCCACTCTGTGGGCAAACGCGGCAGGACAGGGTACCAGCAACACTGCCTCCCTTGGGTTCACCAGACTCACCACCAGACCCGCCTCAGCAGCAGCAGTAGCCCAGCCATTGCGTGGTTCACAACATTCACAAACATCAGACGACGCTGACACTGTCACTTTCCGGAGTAGTGCTCTTGAGGTCTCCCAGTGTTCATCAAACACAACAACCAACAGCCCTTCCGTGTGCAGCGCTACGGTTCAGTTGTCTGTGTCGGAGATGTTTGAGCGCAAGAGGAAATTGCCAGCAAATGACCCCCGGGCCGTGGCAGTAACAGCCAGCATAGCCAAGCTTCTGGCCTGCAAAATGCTGCCATATCGAGTGGTGGAGACAAACAGCTTCAAGGGCATGATGTCAGTGGCCATCCCACGTTACGTGGTTCCCAGCCGCTACCACTTTGCGCGCTCTGCAGTGCCTGAGTTGCATGAGCACGTGGTCAGCAAAATAACCCGAAGCTTGAAGAATGCCGTTGCCTGCAAGGTTCACCTCACCACTGACACCTGGACGAGTGCGTTCGGCCAGGGTCGATACATCTCCCTTACCGCGCACTGGGTGAACCTTGTGGAGCCTGGCAGCGATTCCTCACCTGCTACGGCGCGGGTGTTGCCCACGCTGCAAACAGCTGCACCGCCGTCCCTCCCACTGGATAACAACAGCAGCACCTACCTCTCTGACTCCTTCTCCTCCAACGCATCTCAAAGCTGTACCTCATCCGGAAACGCTAACCCAGCAGCAGTAGGATCGTGGAAGCAGTGCAGCACAGCTGTTGGCATGCGTCAGCAAGCGTTGCTGAAGCTGATCTGCCTTGGGGATAAGCAGCACACAGGGGAGGAAATTTGGAAGGGAATAAAGGAACAGACGGATTTGTGGCTGGCACCGCTGGACCTGAAACCGGGCATGGTTGTGTGTGATAATGGGAGTAATCTCATTCGCGATTTAAGGTTGGCTAAGCTGACACACATCCCTTGCCTGGCGCACGTGATGAACCTAGTAGTTCAGCGGTTCCTGAGGACATACCCAGGCGTGGCCGATCTTCTGTTGAAGGTGCGTCGAGTGGCCAAACATTGTAGAAATTCCAGTACTGCTTCGGGGGCACTCGCCAAGATGCAGGAGCGCTTTAATCTCCCCCACCATCGCTTGCTGTGTGATGTCCCTACGCGCTGGAATTCTACGCTGCACATGCTAGCCCACTTTTGCGAGCAGAAGAGTGCAGTGGTCCAATACATGACGGCGCAGTACCGAGGTGCATCCGGACAGCTGCCAAGCTTCTGTGGATCCGATTGGGCCAACATGTTGGACCTCTGCCAAGTCCTCCAAAATTTTGAGCAATCCACGTTGCTTGTGAGCAGTGACAACTCTTCAGTCAGCATTACCATACCACTGCTGTGTTTACTGAAGAGGTCAATGTTGAAAATCAAGGAAACAGCTGTCATGATGCAACTGGGGGAATCTGAAGGAGAAAACGATCAGCGTGATGGTACCAACATCAGGCCATCCGCCTCAGGGAACGCTGGCCCCAGCAGCTATGATGAAGAAGAGGAGGAGGAACAGCTGGAGTTGGAGCAGGAATTTCATGCCACCACTGACGAGGGCCAGAGCGGTGCACGTTGGACTTCCACAATTCAGCGCGAATGGTCAGCAGAAGCAGACCAGGAGGAAAGTGACGACTATGATGCATCACAACAACTATCACAACGCTCACAAGAGGATGATGAGGATTCTGGTAGGACTCTGGCACACATGGCTCAATTCATGCTAGACTGCATTAAACGTGACCCACGCATTGTGCGCATTCTGGACAACACCAATTACTGGGTTTATACCCTTCTGGATCCACGGTACAAACACAATGTTCCAAAACTGCTTGAAGAAAGAGTCAGACAGGTCAAAATGGAAGAATACCAGCAGGCCCTTGTGGAGACTTTAGAGAGGAGATTGACATCCTCCCCCTCCTCTAGCCAGTTGTACGCCGACAGACTGACTTCCGCAAACCCAGGACGACCAGGAGGGCAGCAAACAACGCAAGCCGCAGCTAGTGCCCAAAAGGGAATGGTATCGGCAGTGTCCTTGGAGTGGGAAAATTTTCTGACACCCATGCAGCAGCAGCCCACTGAACAGCAAGCGTGCAGATCCACCTCCAACACCGATCGCCTGGAGAAGATGGTCAAGGACTACATGTCAGATGACGTAGCTGTGTCGAACAATCCATCTGCACCCTTCAACTATTGGGTATCGAAGCTAGACACCTGGCACGAACTGGCAATGTACGCAATAGAGGTGCTGGCTTGCCCGGCAGCCAGCGTTATGTCGGAACGCTGTTTCAGTGCTGCCGGAGGCATCGTCACAGATCGGCGTATCCGCCTCTCCACAGAAAATGCAGACCGTCTGACTCAAATTAAAATGAATCAATCCTGGATTGGAAATGACTACGCAACACTCCAGGACCCCAACCAAGTAACATGACCAATAAACATCTGGGATGGTGTAGCGTTTCCGGTCCCTGTTTATTGAACCTCTCATCTGTATTACATTTATGACTGCATGGCGGCAAAAAGCATTGCTGCTATATCCGCACGCTTTTTGTCCTCATGCAAGGCCTGGGTTGTTGTGTCTCAAAAAGCATGGCCTTCTCCTCCTGCGCCTCCTCCTGTTCCATCACGTCTGCTGCTGCTGGGTTAGCGTTGCCGCGTGGTCCCTGTTTATTGAACCACTTATCTTTATTACATTTATGACTGCATGGCGGTACAAAGCATGCTATCCGCACGCTTCTTGTCCTCATGCAAGGCCTGGGTTGTTGTGTCTCACAAAGCGTGGCCTTCTCCTCCTGCGCCTCCTCCTGTTCCATCACGTCTGCTGCTGCTGGGTTAGCGTTGCCGCGTGGTCCCTGTTTATTGAACCACTTATCTTTATTACATTTATGACTGCATGGCGGTACAAAGCATGCTATCCGCACGCTTCTTGTCCTCATGCAAGGCCTGGGTTGTTGTGTCTCACAAAGCGTGGCCTTCTCCTCCTGCGCCTCCTCCTGTTCCATCACGTCTGCTGCTGCTGGGTTAGCGTTGCCGCGTGGTCCCTGTTTATTGAACCACTTATCTTTATTACAATTATGACTGCATGGCGGTACAAAGCATGCTATCCGCACGCTTCTTGTCCTCATGCAAGGCCTGGGTTGTTGTGTCTCACAAAGCGTGGCCTTCTCCTCCTGCGCCTCCTCCTGTTCCATCACGTCTGCTGCTGCTGGGTTAGCGTTGCCGCGTGGTCCCTGTTTATTGAACCACTTATCTTTACTACATTTATGACTGCATGGCGGTACAAAGCATGCTATCCGCACGCTTCTTGTCCTCATGCAAGGCCTGGGTTGTTGTGTCTCACAAAGCGTGGCCTTCTCCTCCTGCGCCTCCTCCTGTTCCATCACGTCTGCTGCTGCTGGTTAGCGTTGCCGCGTGGTCCCTGTTTATTGAACCACTTATCTTTATTACATTTATGACTGCATGGCGGTACAAAGCATGCTATCCGCACGCTTGTCCTCATGCAAGGCCTGGGTTGTTGTGTCTCACAAAGCGTGGCCTTCTCCTCCTGCGCCTCCTCCTGTTCCATCACGTCTGCTGCTGGTGGGTTAGCGTTGCCACGTGGTCCCTGTTTATTGAACCACTTATCTTTATTACATTTATGACTGCATGGCGGTACAAAGCATGCTATGCGCACGCTTCTTGTCCTCATGCAAGGCCTGGGTTGTTGTGTCTCACAAAGCGTGGCCTTCTCCTCCTGCGCCTCCTCCTGTTCCATCAGGTCTGCTGCTGCTGGTGCTGGGTTAGCGTTACCGGTCCCTTTTCCTGGAACCTCTTCTCTGTATTACATTTATGACTGCATGGCGAAAAAAAGCATGTTACCTGTGCAAAGAAACATGACATTTTCCACATTTAAAAGACAGTTTTTCCTTTGAAACTTTACAATCAATTTTCTCAAAAACTATAAGCTCTTTTTCAAATATTTTTTTCCCTCTTGTACCCACTCCTAAGGTGCACATACCCTGCTAATTTGGGGTATGTAGCATGTAAGGAAGCTTTACAAAGCACGAAAGTTCGGGTCCCCATTGACTTCCATTATGTTCGGAGTTCGGCGCGAACACCCGAACATCGCGGCGATGTTCGGCGAACGTTCGCGAACCCGAACATCTAGGTGTTCGCCCAACACTAGCTCAGATAAGCGTGTTCCTGCAGCTAAAAAAAAAAAAAAAAAAAATTTCCTGCAATCCTGCTGGCACTGCACAGATTCTGCAGTTAAGCAAACACACCCAGACTCGGTAAAACGAAAAAACAAAAAATGGAGAACATATAGGAACCTATTTTGGAAAAAAGGGTCTACATATATTTTGGGGCAATTTTTTTTAATTTTTATTGTTTTTATTGTTGGATGTTACATCCTCTTTAACCACATCTGGTATGTTTGCTTGCCTAACGCCTATGAGGTGAAATAAAGATAACAGGCCATGTAGTACAAAACCATAATAGTAACATTAAAGGGATAGTGTAGGGGGGTCGGGGGAAAATGAGCTGAACTTACCCGGGGCTTCTAATGGTCCCCCGCAGACATCCTGTGTTGGCGCAGCCACTCACCGATGCTCCGGCCCCGCCTCCAGTTCACTTCTGGAATTTCTGACTTTAAAGTCAGAAAACCACTGCGCCTGCACGCCCGTGTCCTCGCTCCCGCTGATGTCAACAGGAGTGTATTGCGCAGACACAGACCATACTGGGCCTGCGCTGTGCGCTCTTGATGACATCAGCGGGATCGAGGACACGGCAACGCAGGCGCAGTGGTTTTCAGACTTTAAAGTCTGAAATTCCAGAAGTGAACGGGTGGCGGGGCCGGAGCATCGGTGAGTGGCTGCGCCAACACAGGATGTCTGCGGGGGACCGTTAGAAGCCCCGGGTAAGTTCAACTCATTTTCCGCTGACCCCCTACAGTATCCCTTTAAGGCTGGGTTTCCTCTAGCATCAGGCTGCACTTGAGCAGCATGATGATGTATCTATGCATGGCTATAAGGATTCAGATGTGTTGTCCGGAGTTCAGAAGCAGCCTATTGATTTCAACAGGCTGCAATTCTGGATCCGTAACGGAAATGGGGCCTTAATGTCCACCTTTGGATTGGCATAAAACTGTAGCCATTTTGGATAGAACATGGTTGAGGCAATTTTACTGAAGTGCCTGGAGCTCTGACTCCTAGGGAAGTGTTTGTTGGTGCGGTTGCGTAAGATCGTTTGTCCATATGATCCCTCTGCCATGCCATACACAAGCTCTGTTCCAATGCAGTCACATGATAAAAAGTCTGAACCTACGGTCATGACCAGAATTGTAGTTTTTACCGCCCAAAGCCACTATGACCATCCACCCCCTAGTCAACCCTACACACACTTTCACTGGTCCCAGAAATCAATGTATTTAAGACATACAACTTGCATACTCCCTTGTCTCTCTTCTCTCCTCATCTGCTGCAGTTCCAGGACCCTGGTCATTCTCTCATCAGGCAATGGGCACATTGTTTTAATTTATTCTTCTTTAAGGAGGTCACTCTTTGCGCCTACAACTTGAAGTTTCTCTGACCTATCAACCTCAACAGTACTGACTCACATATGACGGGACACAACAAATTTTCCTGTCTCTCCAAGGCTCTGATAGGTTGGAGATGGGTGGAGGGTGGAGTCGTACTCAAAAGAGCGGCTGGTGGTGATGCTGACAGCTGTCCTCCATTGGCTGCCGCTACGTTCCAGACCTGGCTCTCTGTAGCCACCTGTCGTGATCATGTGCCGAAGCAAGGCCGGATCTAGGAGAGGGTTTGCATTAAAGTTTGTATCAGGCTCTTGTTGCTGTGGTATATTATATACATACTTGGAAGTTTAACTACTGGAGTGTGCCAGCCTGCTGCCCACCCTTTGCTTCCTGTTGCCCTAGGTCATGACTTTTGTGGCCTTGCCACGCCTACGGTAGGTCAATAGTTGGATTTTTACGTGGCCAGAGGCCTGGTGGGGACTAGCAGACCCTGTATGAAGCTGAAAATACCACCAACACAGTGACAGACTACTCAGTATACAGCTTTCCCCAAAAATAACTGCAGATTCACTTTAGTTTTTCCTGTTACAGACAATGAAAGCAATATGAACAAGCAGATAATAATTCTTCTCTCTAGCAGTATAAAAGTAAAATATTTATTAAGACTGCGAAGCAGTGGACAGTGGTATAAATCCACGTCCTCATTATCACTGTACAGCACCAGCTGCCGAGGACTATTAATCAGTTTGTAAACTGGAAATAATGCTGGTGCAGCAATAATAATTTAATGTCACGGCCATTTCTATATTAAGCTGCAGTTTGAGCATTGTTAGCCCTGTGCTGTTATCATCCGCTCCCCATACAGATGGCTCTATAAATTGGCAAGCCAAGACCAAGCCATAAAGAGATGATACAAAGCAATGCACACAATAAAGAATGTGGGTAAATGATAAATGCCTTGATGTATTTATGTGTTTTTTTTCCCTGAAAGATGAATTCTAGGCTTAACTAAAATCAAGCTAATTTATTAATCAAATTCTCAGAAACTGCCCATGGTAGACCAAGACCAATCTTCACAAAAACAAAACAAACACACCCAGAATACCCCCAACTTACGAATGCACAACTTACAAACAACCCACCCGTACGAATGTCACAGAAATGGGAACCGGTCAATTTTCTTTCAAATAGACCTTGTTGTTTTTCGATTTTAAAAATGTTTTTAACCTTTGTAAAATTACATTTTGCTGCGGTACACAATACTGTATAGCAAGTACTGGGTTCTGCATACACTTTTTACACATTATAAAGCAAACCTGTGATCCAGTGATGGATAAAGGGGGCCAGAAGAAAGCACAAAAGGGCTGCAGGGTGACATAGGTGGTACAGATGGACACAGTGGAGGCAGAGAGACACAGATGGCACAGAGGGAGACAGTGAGGGAACAGGGGACATTGGTGACACTGTGATGGGGGGCAGAGGTGGCACAGAGGGGGACACTGAAAGCACAAGGCAACTGAAGCAACAGAGAGGGACACTGAGGAATCAGGGGAACAGAGGTGACACAGTGGGGGTCAGAGGTGGCATAGAGGGGGACACTGAAGGCACAGGGAAACAGAGGTATTATAGACGGGGAGGCACAGAGGAAGTACAGGGTACAGAGATGGCACAGTGTTCCGACTTAAGAATGGATTCAGGTTACGAATAAACCTACAGTCCCCATCTCGTTTGTTAACCAGAGACTACCTGTATCTTGAATTTAATGTGAAACTGAAGTGAAAATAAACTAATGACATAAACAATTGTATCTGTAGTCCTGATCCTAAACAGAACTTTCCTGGAATCCCATAGTCTTATTTTGTATTTAAAGGTTAACATCTACCTTTAAACTTTTCACTGTCTTAGGTAGTCACATGAAGCGTCATGTAGTCACATGACGCAGAAGAAGACGTAAGCCTTTACCGACGGCTGCTATGGAAGATTAGGTATGTATAAACCCTCCCTAGCCCACCCGCCTGACTGCTGCACCCTCCTCTCGCTCAAGTTCGCGTCGGCCCATGCCCCCATCCCCCGTGGAACGGTGCGTTTCTTCACTAGTGTGAATAAACGTTCCGTTTTCCATTGCCCCCAATGCTGCTGCATTTTTGTCCGGATCCGTTCCGCTAAGCAGAACAATCCTGAAAATTAGGGCCTGCAGCAATTTTTAGATCCAGGGACCGGAATGTACAGAACGTAACCATACCAACGGACGCATGTGAATAGATCCATAGGTTAACATTGGATCCATTCACATCCGTTCCGTTTGTACAGTATACGCTCCGGTTACTTTCCGGAAGAAAACGCTAATGTGAACCGGGCCTTACAGTGAGTGGAAAAAAGGAACACAGGCTACATCTAAGTGGGATTGGAACTGTGTATACATGCTTTCTGCCATTGGCCCATATGCAATTAACTTTTTCTCTTAAGTTTTCTCCTAGGTGATATTTTCACACCTTGGGCTTGATTCACTAAACCGTGATCACTCATATCACAGCCGTTTTCGCGCGCATTTTCGCGTTTGCACGTGCAATCATGAACTATTTGCGTGAAAATGTGCAATTCCGCGCAATAATTCGTGATCGTGCGCAAACACAAAATCGCACGTGAAAACGGCCATGATAGGAGTTATCACGGTTTAGTGAATCAAGCCCCTTGTCAATAGAATGCCCTTTCAACCACCAGCAAGCAAGAAATGACTCAAAATAATTTTGATAGTACTTCTTCAATTGCAAAGTGCTAAAAAGTTATTTTTTTTTAAAAAATATCTCATAGGAGTACTTAGGAGAAAAAGTTATTTGCTTATAAACCATTATATCACAAGTACCCTATTAGGAGAACCTCTACTGTGTATAACCAATATTATTACAGTTCTAGTGATTTGTTTTCCCTGTGGAACTTTCCCCCCTTCCTGTCCGTGGAACCTTCATTTTCTGGTTGGAATATGAATACTGGTGGTCCTGGGGACAGAATATGAGAAAAAACCCTCTTCCCCAGTCAACATCTCTAAAAGATCTTACTATTTCCTGTCTGGCCAGGAAGTGATGGAAATGTCACTGATGACATCACAAGACAGCAAGATAACCTCAAAAGAGGTCTCTCCTCATCCCTTTCTACACTATAAAAAACAAAAATATTTGTTCCTGCACTTAAGGAAAAGATGTATGTCTACAATATTGGTTACAAGACTCCTACGTAAAGTAAAGTTGCTAATTGGTGCACTTATCCTTGTCCAATTAACTTTTTCTCTTGAGTTTTCTCCAATGAGATAATTTTTCATCATATCTAAAAATAACGTTTTAGAACTTAAAACAGCAATTGAAAAAGTATTAAAAAGTAAGGGCCAAAGAGTAATATTAAAGAGGAGCTGTTAGGTATAAGGTCTCAGAGAAAATAAACACATATATCAGTAGCTAAAGATTGGCTGTACTTACATTACATATGCATTTCACTGTCCACGTTTGGATTTCACAGAATTTGTATATAGTATATGCAGAGATAGATGCTCTTGACAGCTCATGGCAGGCTCCATGTTTGTCTGTCAAATGTGTCGTCATGTCCTGCCTGCTTCCTGATCACAGATAAGCTCGTACTGAATAACACACTGTGCAGTGAATATTAATGAGCCATGTGGCTAGGAACAATAGCTGACTCCTGCAGTGTACTCTGCCCGAGATTTATCAGTGCTACGCGATTACAAGCTGCTGTAACGTCTCATTAGCAGCCGAGGGGAGAGCCCCAGAATGCTTTGCAGTATGGTATGCGGCTTGCGTCTTCTTAAGAATAACAGACTTGCTGATAAGCACACATCAAAGGTAACTGAGATTTTTATCTTCACTAATGGCTTTTGGCCTTCCTTTAAACTGTTTAACACAGGAGAATAGAGGTTTAAATTAGCTTCTGCAGCCTGACAGTTACTCTTTAAACTTCCTTTCAGCACTTTCTTGCATGTTTGAAGCTACGAATATATTTTATTGGTAAGGTTTGAAAATATATCCTTTTGAAAAAAAACTCTGGAGAAAAAGGTATTAGGATGTGGGCCCATGTGTATTGCCAAAACCAGAGGGGGGATAAAGGATATAATAGGCACCATTCCGAAGATTATTGGATAATATCAATCTAATTATATAATTGCTGTATTCTCATTAGAATTAAATGAGGTACTAAATTGCTGTTACGCTAAAAAAAAAAATTAAATAAAAAATATAAAGCCACCAAACAACAATAACAATCATAAAATATATAATAATAATAATACTTATATAAGTTGTAGGCTGGGAAGGGCGCACATAGAGTACAAAACGCTAGGGATACCATTTTATATCTACACCTATTAAGAGCTTGACTCTTGTTTTGCGGTATAAACAACCTTCGTCTTCAGAGACGTATACGGAAAATAAATGTACAAAATCAATTCATCAAGATAAAAGGCTCAGAGAGGTATTCAGCACATAATAGTAACGTATTTGTATGGCCGCACCATTGTCCTTCCCGCTATGAATGCTAAAATTACTTAGGGGAATTTTCATCTGTTGGCTCAACAGTTATCCTACTCTTTGGAACAATATACATACTGTATATATACAGGGAGTGCAGAATTATTAGGCAAGTTGTATTTTTGAGGAATAATTTTATTATTGAACAACAACCATGTTCTCAATGAACCCAAAAAACTCATTAATATCAAAGCTGAATATTTTTGAAAGTAATTTTTAGTTTGTTTTTAGTTTTAGCTATTTTAGGGGGATATCTGTGTGTGCAGGTGACTTACTGTGTGTGCATAATTATTAGGCAACTTAACAAAAAACAAATATATACCGATTTCAATTATTCATTTTTACCAGTGAAACCAATATAACATCTCAACATTCACAAATATACATTTCTGACATTCAAAAACAAAACAAAAACAAATCAGTGACCAATATAGCCACCTTTCTTTGCAAGGACACTCAAAAGCCTGCCATCCATGGATTCTGTCAGTGTTTTGATCTGTTCACCATCAACATTGCGTGCAGCAGCAACCACAGCCTCCCAGACACTGTTCAGAGAGGTGTACTGTTTTCCCTCCTTGTAAACCTCACATTTTATGATGGACCACAGGATCTCAATGGGGTTCAGATCTGGTGAACAAGGAGGCCATGTCATTAGTTTTTCTTCTTTTATACCCTTTCTTGCCAGCCACGCTGTTGAGTACTTGGACGCGTGTGATGGAGCATTGTCCTGCATGAAAATCATGTTTTTCTTGAAGGATGCAGACTTCTTCCTGTACCACTGCTTGAAGAAGGTGTCTTCCAGAAACTGGCAGAAGGACTGGGAGTTGAGCTTGACTCCATCCTCAACCCGAAAAGGCCCCACAAGCTCATCTTTGATGATACCAGCCCAAACCAGTACTCCACCTCCACCTTGCTGGCGTCTAAGTTGGACTGGAGCTCTCTGCCCTTTACCAATCCAGCCACGGGCCCATCCATCTGGCCCATCAAGACTCACTCTCATTTCATCAGTCCATAAAACCTTAGAAAAATCAGTCTTGAGATATTTCTTGGCCCAGTCTTGACATTTTAGCTTGTGTGTCTTGTTCAGTGGTGGTCGTCTTTCAGCCTTTCTTACCTTGGCCATGTCTCTGAGTATTGCACACCTTGTGCTTTTGGGCACTCACTCCAGTGATGTTGCAGCTCTGAAATATGGCCAAACTGGTGGCAAGTGGCATCTTGGTAGCTGCACGCTTGACTTTTCTCAGTTCACGGGCAGTTATTTTGCACCTTGGTTTTTCCACACGCTTCTTGCGACCCTGTTGTAGAGATGTCGCGAATGGTTCGCCAGCGAACGGTTCCAGGCGAACTTTGGGGGTTCGCATTCGCCTACATCAGGCGAACTTTTGCGGAAGTTCGATTCGCCCCATAATGCTCTATTGAGCAAAACTCTGACCCTCCATATCACTGTCAGCAGACATGTTATTGCCAAACACACTGCTGGAGGACCAGCCCACCCTCCCTCCTCTAAGCTAGGTCCTTATACCATTTGACTCAGTTGTCTGCCTGCACTAATTAGTTATGGGACAGCTGCTACACACTCTGCTAGAGAGATTTTAATTCGCCTCGTGTGGGCTCCCTCCTCCCTCCTACCGGGGGGAGGAGGGTCTCTTCTGCCAGGGAATTATACTATTTTAAAAACCAGTATACATCATACCATAGCTGGGAATCCAACACAGATCTCTCCGTGTGGTGGGCAAGTCACCCTAACCACTGTACCACTACAGTAGTAAGTGAAGCTGGCCTAAAATTTACCATTTATGCTCAATGCAATAGAAACAGGTTGCTTAAAGGGAACCTTAACTGAGAGTGATATGGATGTTTCCTGTAAGCAATACCAGTTGCCTGGCAGTCCAGCTGATCTTTGTGACTGCAATAGTGGCTGAATCACACCCTGAAACAAGCATGCACCTAATCCAGTCTGACTTCAGTCAGAGCACCTGATCTGCATGCTTGTTCAGGGGCTGTGGCTAAAAGTATTAGAGACACAGGATCAGCAGGCAATTCAGGCAACTGGTATTATTTTAAAAGGAAAAATCCATATCCTTCTCCGTTTAGGTTCCCTTTAAGGATTTGTAGCATAAACGCCAACTCACATTGGCTGGGATTTGAACCTAGGTCTCACTGTGTGGTGGGCATGCACCCTAACCACTGTACCAACTGAAGCTGGCCTAAAAATTACCATTTATACTCAATACAAGAGAAAAAGTAGACAAGACAAATAACATTTATATCACACTTTTCTCCTAGCGGACTCAAAGCACTAGAGCTGCAGCCACTAGGGCATGCTCTATAGGCAGTAGCAGTGTTAGGAAGAGAGAGAGATATGAATCTACCTGGCTATCTGGGGTTCTCTTTGGACAACTGTTGAACACAAAAGAGAAGGCCATGTCTGGCTACATATTTGTAAGCAGTGGCTGCATGGTGTAATGGTCAAGGGCTCTGCCTCTGACACAGGAGACCAGAGTTCAAATCTCAGCTCTGTCTGTTCAGTAAGCCAGCACCTATTCAGTAGGAGACCTTAGGCAAGTCTTCCTAACACTGCTATCTTGTCTAATTTTTCTCTTGACAACTGTTGAACACAAAAGACAAGGCCATGTCTGGCTAAATATCTGTAAGCAGTGGCTGCATGGTGTAATGGTCAAGGGCTTTGCCTCTGACACAGGAGACCAGAGTTCAAATCTCAGCTCTGTCTGTTCAGTAAGCCAGCACCTATTCAGTAGGAGACCTTAGGCATGTCTTCCTAACACTGCTATCTTGTCTAATTTTTCTCTTGACAACTGTTGAACACAAAAGAGAAGGCCATGTCTGGCTACATATCTGTAAGCAGTGGCTGCATGGTGTAATGGTCAAGGGCTCAGCCTCTGACACAGGAGACCAGAGTTCAAATCTCAGCTCTGTCTGTTCAGTAAGCCAGCACCTATTCAGTAGGAGACCTTAGGCAAGTCTTCCTAACACTGCTGCTGCCTATAGAGCGCGCCCTAGTGGCTGCAGCTCTGGTGCTTTGAGTCCGCCAGGAGAAAAGTGTGATATAAATGTTATTTGTCTTGTCTACTTTTTCTCTTGTATTGAGCATAAATGGTAATTTTTAGGCCAGCTTCAGTTTGTACAGTGGTTAGGGTGCATGCCCACCACACAGTGAGACCCAGGTTCAAATCCCAGCCAATGTGAGTTGGCGTTTATGCTACAAATCCTTAAAGGGAACCTAAACGGAGAAGGATATGGATTTTTCCTTTTAAAATAATACCAGTTGCCTGAATCGCCTGCTGATCCTGTGTCTCTAATACTTTTAGCCACAGCCCCTGAACAAGCATGCAGATCAGGTGCTCTGACTGAAGTCAGACTGGATTAGCTGCATGCTTGTTTCAGGGTGTGATTCAGCCACTATTGCAGTCACAAAGATCAGCTGGACTGCCAGGCAACTGGTATTGTTTACAGGAAACATCCATATCACTCTCAGTTAAGGTTCCCTTTAAGCAACCTGTTTCTATTGCATTGAGCATAAATGGTAAATTTTAGGCCAGCTTCACTTACTACTGTAGTGGTACAGTGGTTAGGGTGACTTGCCCACCACACAGTGAGATCTGTGTTCGATTCCCAGCCATGGTATGATGTATACTGGTTTTTAAAATAGTATAATTCCCTGGCAGAAGAGACCCTCCTCCCTCCGTTAGGAGGGAGGAGGGAATTGATAGAAGGATCGAAGGGAGAAGGGAAGAGGGGACCCACAAGAGGCTAATTAAAATCTCCCTAGCAGAGTGTGTAGCAGCTGTCCCATAACTAATTAGTGTACGTAGACAACTGAGTCAAATGGTATAAAGACCTTGCTTGGAGGAGGGTGGGTGGGTCCTCCAGCAGTGATGTGTATTTCACTCAATCAGGTGTGCCTCCAGGTGTTAGAGCTATTGAAACATGTTTTCTATCATTTTTCCAGCCGGTAGAATTTTTTCAAATTTTCAAAGTTCGCCTTCCCATTGAAGTCTATTGCGGATCGCAAACTTTTTCGCGAACCGAACCTTTCGCGGAGGTTTGCGAACCGAAAATCGGAGGTTTGCGACATCTCTACCCTGTTGACTATTTTGAATGAAATGATTGTTCAATGATCACGCTTCAGAAGCTTTGCAATTTTAAGAGTGCTGCATCCCTCTGCAAGATATCTCACTATTTTTGACTTTTCTGAGCCTGTCAAGTCCTTCTATTGACCCATTTTGCCAAAGGAAAGGAAGTTGCCTAATAATTATGCACACCTGATATAGGGTGTTGATGTCATTAGACCACACCCCTTCTCATTACAGAGATGCACATCACCTAATATGCTTAATTGTTAGTAGGCTTTCGAGCCTATACAGCTTGGAGTAAAGGTGGGTACACACATCAGATAAAAGTCTTTGGAAAATGAAAGATCACAGACCAATTTTACCCCCTTTCATGTAGTATGAGAGCCATACTCTACACAGTCTTTTCTATGGAGCTGAACTCCCCATCAGATAAAAATCTTTGCAAGATGCTGCACACAAAGACCGCTGTACACATGCAACAGATCAGTATCTGCAAAAAGATCTGTTCCTGCAAAAGATCCATTCCTGCAAAACGCATTCATAGTCTATGATATCTGCAGATCTCATACACACCTTGTTTAACGGACAATTATTATTATTAAGTATTTATATAGCACCGACATATTACGCAGCGCTGTACAGTGTATATATATATATATCTTGTCACTAACTGTCCCTCAAAGGAGCTCACAATCTAATCCCTACCATTGCCATATGTCTATATTATGTAGTGTAAGTACTGTAGTCTAGGGCCAATTTTAGGGGGAGCCAATTAACTTATCCGTATGTTTTTGGAATGTGGGAGGAAACCGGAGTGCCCGGAGGAAACCCACGCAGACACGGAGAGAACATACAAACTCTTTGCAGATAGTGCCCTGGCTGGGATTCAAACCAGGGACCCAGCGCTGCAAGGCGAGAGAGCTAACCACTACGCCACCGTGCTGCCCAATTATCTGTAGATCAGATCCACCAGGTTGGATCTTCAGATCGGCAGATAATTGTCTGATCTGCAGATGAATGTCCATTAAACAAGGTGTGTATGGGATCTGCAGATATCATAGACTAAGAATGCATTTTGCAGGAATGGATCTTTTGCAGGAACAGATCTTTTGCAGATACTGATCTGTTGAATGTGTACAGCATCTGTGTGTGCAGCATCTTGCAAAGATTTTTATCTGATGGGGAGTTCAGCTCCATAGAATAGACTGTGTAGGTATGGCTCTCATACTACATGGAAGGGGGTAAAATTGGTCTGTGATCTTTCATTTTCCAAAGACTTTTATCTGACGTGTGTACGCACCTTAAGACAACATGCATAAAGAGGATGATGTGGTCAAAATACTCATTTGCCTAATAATTCTGCACTCCCTGTATATATATATATATATATATATGTATATATATATATATATATATATATATACACAGTATATATATATATACACAGTGTATATATATATATATATATATATATATATATATATATATATATATATATATATATATATATATATATATAAATTCTATTTATTTTACGTTGAATGAAATTGTACAAACCCCCCTATTCCTCTATTGGCATTTCATGGTGATTGCCATTCCCCCTCATATTATATACAAATATTTTATTTGTTTTAATAAATGTTATTTTCCAGCTATACCTCTGCAGAAGTGTGATGTTTATAGAATTGTATCCCTGGCCATTTCTACACTATGTGTCCTCTTCAGATTTATTATTGCTGTTTAATGGCTTCCTTTGCATTTGCAATAGACTACATCATTTAAAGAGGAACTGTAGTAAAAGTAACGTAATAAATACAATTAATAGTATTATTGTTTTTTTACAATATTCATTAATAAATTATTTAGTCAGTGTTTGCGCATTGTAAAATTTTTCTTCATCCTGATTAACATTCTGAAATGTATCACAGGTAGTGACATCTTTAGTACTGGCAGGTGCAGCTCTGCAGAATGTTTAAAGCCTGTACAAACTATACCTGTTCTCCCAGACTGCTCTAGAGGAGAGAATTCTACATAGCTAAATGGCCTAGGCTAAATATCACAGGAGGGTGAGGCTACAAACCAATATACAGCAATATATAGATATAGGAAGTGTTTCCGATGCTGAAGCCAGGAAAATTACCTTAAAGGGAGTCTATATTGGTCCGTATGTATTATGACTGATTTTACAGACAAATATCACTTCTTTAAAGGGAAGGTTCACGCAGGAGCTTAAAAAAATAAAAATACAAACCCACTTACCTGGGGCTTCCTCCAGCCCGTGGCAGGCAGGAGGTGCCCTCGCCGCGGCTCCGCAGGCTCCAGGTCTTCCTCGGTGGCGCACCCGACCTGGCCAGGCCCGGCTGCCCTCCATTGTGCGTGTCACTGGTGCACGCTGACGTCATCGGACGTCCTCCGGGCTGTATTGCGCAGGCGCAGTAGTTCTGTGCCTGCACAGTACAGCCCGAAGGACATTCGATGACGTCAGCGCACCCTCATGAGGCGCATTTTGGAGTGCAGAAGAGCCCGACCTGGCAGCAGGGCCTGGCCAGGTCGGGTGAGCCACCGGAGAAGACTGGAAGCCTACGGAGCCGCAGCAAGGGCATGTCCTGCCTGCCACGGGCTAGAGGAAGCCCCAGGTAAGTGGATTTGGATTTTTATTTTTTTTAGCTCCTGTGTGAACCTTCCCTTTAATCAGTTTACATCCTGCATACAGTATATTCATGTCGTTGCAAGTGGCTTCTGAAAGCCACCCAACGTGAATATAAGTTGCTTTCATTTAATAAGCACAGCGGGCGTGCTAGTCCCGCTGTCAGCCTCCCTATGCTGAATGGATCGGGTCTCGGCTTGAGGACGGGGGGGGGGGGGGGTCAGACACCTGGCATTTGGGGGTAAGAGGTAATTTAAAGGACCAACACCTGGCTAGCCATGGGGGGACACTAATTAAAGGGCACACAGTTGGCTATCAATAGGGGGTGGGTTGGGGATAAAGAGGCACACACCTGGCTATGAATGGGGGAGTGGGGAAATAAAAAAAAAACACATCTGGCTGACTATGTGGGAGGGGGTGGGGATAAACATGCACCTCTGGCTTATTGGGGGGGGGGGTGTTACAGAGGCACATTTAGGGCTGGGGAGGGGTACAGAGGCACATATGGACAACTATAAGAGGGGGGGGGGGTTTAAAAAAGCACATCAGGCTAACTTGGGGGTGGGGAGGATTAAAAAGTGGCCCATCAATTAAAGAAAAACCCAAAGACAACCTTTATTTCCAAATAATATATTGTCACCATACATTGTACTAGGATCATACTTTAATCACTGTAATAACCAGGACAAACTGGCAAATCAAATGTGTGGGTTTAATCTACAGTAGCACTTATTATTTTCAAACTATTATGGCTGAAAACTGAGAAATAATAAATTTTTTCATTTTTTCCCCTTATTACCTTTAAAATCCTTAAAAAATAGAACAATTCTTCGCAAAAAGTACCACCCAAAGAAAGCCTAATTGGTGGTGAAAAAAACAAGGTATAGATCATTTATGTGTGATAGGTTGTGATAAAGTTATTGGCTAATGAATGGGAGGAGTGTGAAACGTAGAAAATTGCTCTGGTTTTTAAGGGGGAAAACCCCAGGGACGCGAAGTGGTTAAATCGTACCTGAAGTGGCATATGTTTTATTTCGCAAAGTCTACTGAAAAGTTATTAGAAGTTAAAACACTTAAAGAGACTCTGTAACAAAATTTTCAGCCTTAGTTCTTCTATCCTATAAGTTCCTTTGCCTGTTCTAATGTGCTCTGGCTTACTGCAGCCTTTCCTAATGGCACAGTGGCTGTGTTATCTGTTATATGATCTAATCAGTTTACTTCTGTCGGCTAAGGCTGGAATGTGTGGAATGTGCAGGGCTGCTTGTGATTGGATAGAAGTGATACACACCCTCTGCAGGCCCCCTGCAGGCTCTGTATGACTCACACACTCTGCTTATGTGAGCCTATCACAAGCTGGTTAGTTTGTTTGTAAACACTGCCTAAAACTGTTAATTACAAGCCAGGATTGCAGCAGGGAGTGGCAGAAACAGCACAGAGGGGCCCATGAGAACATAATGAATAGAATGGTATGCTTTTTGCTGTAAAAATTTTAGAGTACAGATTCTCTGTAACCACTTCACCACTGAGGGGTTTTACCCCCTGAACACCAGAGCAATTTTCACCTTTCAGCGCTCCTTCCATTCATTCGTCTATAACTTTATCATTACTTATCACAATGAATTGAACTATATCTTGTTTTTTCCGCCACCAATTAGGCTTTCTTTAGGTGGGACATTATGCCAAGAATTATTTTATTCTAAATGTGTTTTAATGGGAAAATAGGAAAAATGTGGGAAAAAAATATTTTTCAGTTTTCGGCCATTATAGTTTTTAAATAATGCATGCTACTGTAATTAAAACCCATGAAATGTATTTGCCCTTTTGTCCCGGTTATAAAACCGTTTAAATTATGTCCCTATCACAATGTTTGGCGCCAATATTTTATTTGGAAATAAAGGTGCATTTTTTTCAGTTTTGCGTCCGTCCCTAATTACAAGCCCATAGTTTATAAAGTAACAGTGTTATACCCTCTTGACATAAATATTTAAAAAGTTCAGTCCCTAAGGTAACTATTTATGTATTTTTTTTAATTGTAAATTTTTTTTATTTTTTTTTTAATACAAAAAAAAAATGGGGAGTGTGGGAGGTAATGAGTTAATTTTTTGTGTAACACTAATTTATTTCTATGTAAAAAATGCTTAGGGTGTAGTTTTACTATTTGGCCACAAGATGGCCACAGTAACTTTTTGATTATTGCGACCTTCGAGCGTCCTTCCGGACGCTCGCAGGAAGTACTAGGAGGCTGTGAGTGTTTGTTTTTTTTCACAATGATCGCGCTGCCCATCGGAGAGCAGCGGATCATTGCGGGGCTTAGATCAACGAACGGGAATGGATTTTCCCGTTCATTGATCTCCGGGCGAGCGGGTGGCGGCGTGTTTACTAGCGGCGGGCGGCGTGTTTGCGAGCGGGAGCGCGGAAAGTACGGATTTCTCCGTCCCTGGGGGTTAAAGGATGGAAAAAGGGACGAGAAATTCATACGGGTGGGGGTAAAGTGGTTAAAGTGGATCTGACATAAACGTTTACTCACTGCATAATTGTGTTCCTTTCATATAGTTTACAGGGCATTCCTCAAGCCAAATACTCTTTTTGTTTTGTTTTAAGACTCTAATTCCCTATAAACTAAACAAGCCTCGCCCGCAACTCCTTTTGTGTGACTTGGCACTGTAGCAAGGGCTTATGGGAGCTCAGTCTGTGCAGGAGGAGGAGGAGGTTACTAGCCATTGATTTCAGAGGCAGAGGGGAGGAGGGAGGAGGAGAGGGGACTGCATTTACACACAGGCAAGCTGATAGCATCTCCAGCCCTCAGCCTGTGACAATGTGACAAACAGAACATGGCTGCCCTCATTGTATCACAGGAATAAATAATCATAAACTTTTCAAGCTGTTTGCAGCTAGATATGCTGCGTAAACTATCTGAACATTAGATAAGATATATAGACAAGTTACTTGCTATAGTTAATTTTTCATCACGAATCCGCTTTAACTGCCTGAACAAACACTCCTGATAACAGGATGGTGCTGAAAAGTTCAAAAGCTTATTATTTCTCCGTGCAGGGGCTGACTGTATCAGATTTTAAATCAAACTGGCTGCTGTTTATACTTCAGACTTATAACTTCATAAAAAAAAAAAGAATATAAGCTTCCAGGAAAGTTCTAGTATTACAACATATACAAATATATTAAATAATAGTTATACTCTCAAAAGTTTGTGTTCAGTTTAGGTTTGCATTAAAACCCAAGTTACTCTACTTTCTTTTACATGCAACTTACTTTATATTAGCGTCAGTGCAGGTTTACAAAGACAAAACATCTATACTTTTGCTGCTATTACAAATTACCTCTGCATTTCTGTTTGCATGAAACCATGGTGACAGTCAATCAGGCCTAGATTTACATCACAGGAGCACAGATGTCCTGGACTTCGCCCTCCATGAACCTACAAATCCCAGAGGAACCGCACCACAAGTGTGCAGGCTGGCCCAACTGTCACTTGCCCTTACTTTGCTTGGCCGTCATAGGTAGCTACAGAGGCCCCTTAGCATTAGTTAGCCAGAGGTACCCTCAGTATTAAATAACTAGTGGTGCCCCTGACTGAAGGGAGATCTCATCAGTGGAATGCCAAGAACTGGGTGTGTAATCTCTCATTTATGCTCTGCCCTGGATTCTGCATAGGAAGAGAGGGAGGAAAGTACTAGGGGAGGAGGGGTTTTAGCCGCCCTTCCATCATCAGACGCCTGTAGGCACGTGCCTACAGTGCCTTATGGTAAATCCGACCCTGCAGTCTACGTTTTGGTAAACAGCTTCATGTTTATCTGTGCCATTGTTTCAGGGATTATCAGGGATGTAACGATGGACAACCAGGCCCCCCTGCAAATAAAATAATCCCATGTCCCTTTCTGCAGGCTCCGCTCCCCAACCAACACTCGTAACATACTGTAGACCCCATTGATTGGATTCAGGATTCTGGAAGGCATCCTCTGCTCCTAAGTTTGGTGGAGAAGGCCTTTGACGTGGACACATCTGATTGAGATTTTGCAGTGTTCTGTCTTCGCGGGTCTCATCCTCTCAGCCATTAGGTGCCTGTGCCTATGTACAGCAATCCCCATTATCTGGAACTCAGGGAACAGGTAGTCTCAACTAACCAGCATAATAAAGATTTTTTTATGATAAGCGCTACAGTTAGATTAACAATTAGTTAAAATTGACCTATTGGTCTAAAATAAAACAAGTCCAATGTCTATTCTCAAGAATCAGTCTCTCGGAGTGTATGCGCTCTATGTAGGTTTCAGCTTCACCTTGTCCAAAATCTTAAAATGATAGATAGCGCTCCACTGTGTGAACACAGCATTCAATTCACATCTCATAAAGTATTGCACTCACCCAGTCCAATTGAACACTGTGAGATTGGTCAGATATCGCTCATATCGCTGTCATGCACCGTCTGTGCCCCGATCTCCTCTTCACCTTTTTTCCCCCACTCTGGCGATCAGTAGTTCAATAGATCAATAAACCTCATAGGATGAGAAAACCTCACATAGTATAGCTCCGTTATGATAAAAAATATTATTTATTGTAAAAATGCACTTACAAACCAGTTAGGGTAAAACAGCGCCCCCCCTCCCCCCGTGCCTCCCAGTCAGGCTCGCTGGGTACCGCGTCTCCGCCGCTCGTATCCTCAAAACGCAGCAGCATGTAACGATGTATCCTAACAGTCCACTAGGCTCCACCTGACGCGTTTCGTCACACCGCGTGACTCATCAGGGGCGTGGTTAGCGGTGTGGACGTCAGGTCTAAATCACAGCGTTGTGACGAAACACGTTGGGTGGAGCCCAGTGGACTGTCAGGATACATCGTTACATGCTGCGGCGTTTTGAGGATACGAGCGGTGGAGACGTGGTAAACCCAGCGAGCCTGACCAGGAGGCACGGGGGAGTGGAGCCCGTTACAAAAACTCTGAGCGCTGTTTTACCCTAACTGGTTTGTAAATGCATTTTTACAATAAATATTTTTTATCATAACGGAGCTATACTATGTGAGGTTTTCTCATTCTATGAGGTTTATTGATCTATTGAACTACTGATCGCCTGAGTGGGGGAGAAAAGGTGAAGAGGAGATCGAGGCACAGACGGTGCAAGACAAAGATATGAGCAATATCTGACCAATCTCACAGTGGTCAATTGGACTGGGTAAATGCAACTAACCAGCATGCCTGAGGGGATAACAGGGATGGTGCTTAATTTTTTTGGGGGGAGGGGTTTTCAGTGCATAAAATACTTACCGAGCCACCGGGGTGGTGTCTTCTAGACTCCCTGAAGCCCTTAGCGGCTTTCCAGCGACTGGCGCGGGTCAGGTGACATGACGGGAGCCGTACACGGAGGATGCTGGAAAGCCACTAGGTGCTACAGGAAAGTTAAAAGATGCCACACGGAGGCTCGGTAAGTATTTTATGCTGCACAGGGCAGAGGTTTGTGCATTTTTTGGCCAGTTACTCAAGCAACCTGCAAGCATCAGTCGATGCTGTTGGATACCGGAGACTTTGCTCTATGTATCTTTTCTCCCTCTATTGTCTGTTTTATGTGCTATATAAATACCAAATTATAATACTACATCGCACAAATATGAAAGGGAACTGCTTTAAAAATCACAGATATTTGCACTCACAGTCATCATCCCATCTAGAAGGCCAGTCTCTGGTTTGGGAGGGGCTTGCAGACGTTCCATCGACCATTTGTCAACCACCGAGGACACCTGAGGATTGTCAATATTCAAGAGGCGGAATCCAGTCATATTCACTCCGCTATAGCGGTATGGCTCAAGGTCCAGGGCAAACAGGTCCTGGTAGGGAAGAGATGAATGACAGTTCAATGTCAACACAAGATTAGACAAGGAATTTACAATTCAGTTGTCTATTAAGATGCTGCAGTCCAGGCAAATATACATTATACTAACAGATGTACTTAGCAATTATAATCATTCAAAAAAGCTGTGGAAACGAGAACATAAATTAAGTCTGCAATGCCAGGCATAAAATCTAGACCATCTAGGAGAACTTGAGATTTTTAACCCTTGTTGTACTGCAGTCTCCAGTTAGTATTTTAGTACCAGACTTCAGGCTCAGACACACTATAAGCGCTTTTCTGAGCGCTTTTCGGCTATCAGAGCTTTCTGAGAGCTTTTTAAAAAATGTTCCCATTGACTTACATTAAAATCACAGTAAAATCGCGTAAAATCGTGATCGTGTTTTAACTGCGATTTTAATGTAAGTCAATGGGAAACCTTTTTTAAAGAGCTCTCGGAAAACTCTGAGGGCCAAAAAGCATTCAGAAAAGCACTTATGGTGTGTCTGAGCCTTAAAGGGGAACTTCAGCCTAAACAAACATACTGTTATTACAGGGGCCCCAACCGTCCCGTTTTCGCCGGGACCGTCGCGGGTTGGGGGAGGGGTCCCGCTGTCCCGGGATAGCCCCCCTTGTGTCCCGGCAGGCAGCAGCTCCTCTCCAGCGGAGGAAAAAAGAAGGATCGAGGCGCCAGCCGCGGCTGTGGTGTGCGGGATGCGGGCCAAGCTTGTCCCCCCTCCCTCCGAATGTGCCCCCCAGTGTCCCCCTGTATGGCGAGATACGAGCGCAGCAGAGCAGCAGTCTTACCATCTTCCTCGCGTACTGGCATCTCTTGCTTCCAACTACTTCCTGTGACATCACAGGAAGCGGAGAAGACGAGATGCCCATATGCGAAGAGGAATGGTAAGACTGCCGCTCTGCTGCGCTCGTATCTCGCCATACAGGGGGACACTGGGGGGCACATTCGGAGGGAGGGGGGACAAGCTTGGCCCGCATCCCGCACACCACAGCCGTGGCAGGTGCCTCGATCCTTCTTTTTACCTGGGCACCCTCACCCTTCTCCCCACCATTCATATATATATATATATATATATATATATATATATATATATATATATATATATATATATATGTGTACATTTTTGACTAGGGGTGTGTCAGGGGTGTGGTTGGGGGCGTGGCCGGGGCGTGGCTTAAGTGTCCCGGTTTCTCATCTCAAAAAGTTGGAAGGTATGAAGTTACATTAGTTATGTTAATTAGAATAGATAGGTAATATAATCTTTTACCCACCCTATTTTAAAAGAACAGGCAAATGTTTGTGATTCATGGGGACTGCCATCTTTGTCATGGGGGCGGCTATCTTTTTGGTTGAAAGGAGGTGACAAGGAGCAGGAGACACAGTTCCAACTGGCCTGTGTCCTGATTACCCCTCCCAGCTGCACACACCAGGCTTCAAATGTCAAATTTAAAATGTAAAAAAAAAATTGCACCAAAACAGCAGAACGAGAACAACAACATCATCAAAAATCCCATCATGCTTTGCACAGCATAAGGGGAAAACTGTCCGGGCAGTTTTCTTCTGTGCAGCTAAAAATGAGGCTTGTATAAGAGAAACAAAGTTCTGATGCTGTGAAACTGTTAAAGAAACACCAGGCCTTTTCAGTGCTGCTGAGTCTATTTTTAGTCTGGAGGTTCACTTTAAGAGGCATATCCACTAAATATCAGTAAAGTTGTTGTGTGCAGGGAGCACATACTAATTTTACTGTTAATTCCAGTGTTCTCCCCAGGCTCTTTTAGCCGGGTGCTCCACCCGGCTAGTTTTAGTGAGCCCCCGGCTGTTATCTGCTCACCTCCTCCTCTGCTGTAAGCAAAGAAATGCCAGCCCTGCATTCTCTCATCTCGCCACACCTGGCTATTTTTTCATGCCACCTGGCTACTTTTTCATGCCACTTGGCTGGAAAAAACTTCTGGGAGAACACAAAATTCTGTTAACAAAGTAGAGCATGCTGCGCAATTAGCGCAAATCACAATACCTGGTCATTCTTGTTCACACAGCATGTTATGTTAGTAATAAGAGCTATTGCTGGGCACATAAAACAGTGTGGGGTTCTGTTTTTCTTTCTATCAGAGGCGACCATGCTCTATTCCCGTGGCTACAAGGCACTATGTATTGACCTGCGGAAGTGAGCTAGTACCCGTGAAACGCGTTGTCAATCTGTATTTTGAATAATAATGTATCCAGTTGAACTGTTGTCCTACCTTCCAGAGTGGTAAGAGAAGAACTCTCTTTATCTTATTGTTTATATATCATCATAAAACGGCCATCCTTATACTCTGGGTGCCTCCACCCACATCCATTTCCAGTTAGACCTCCTTTGGAGGTAATAGTCTTTTTCCAAAACTATATCTAGGAGATCTCCAGCAGCGGTAGGTCCTGGAAAACCGAGTGTGGTTATTCCCCGCAAGCACTGGCGTAACAATAGGCCCTGCATCTCCTGCCCTAGTGGGGGGCCCGGGCTCCTGGTCTCTCTCTGCTTACCACCTAGGTGTCCCAGGAGTATGAGCTTACTACGGGAAACACCAAAATCCTTCCATATTATTCTATTCTTTTTGGTTCTTTAATGAATAATATAAAGAGATTCTCCTTTTAATGTATTATATAAAGAGTACAGTTTTCTTTTGTTCCTCGGTAATGTAACACAGCTATAGAGCAGCAGAGCCCACAACAGTGTGAATCCTGAATGTGACCGTTTGCTTCCAGCTGCTGCAGACTGGAGTAGTGATACTTTCCTCTGTTCATTAGAGGAGGCCATATAATAATACATAAGTGGTAAATCAGGTAACTCATTCAGATATCAGTGCTTTGCCTGTTCTACCACTCTGCACCGTAAGATATTAGACAAGATTCCAGCAGGAATCCCATTTTACCATCTGTGGATAAGCCAAAATTGTTTTAACCAAAAATATGTGGTAAAAGTTGTGTGTGTGTGTGTGTGTGTGTGTGTGTGTGTGTGTGGGGGGGGGGGGGGGGGGGTCTGAGGGGGTTAGTGGAAGTTGGTGGTCTAGTTTAGTTAATCAGCGAAAGACAGTATAAGGCCAGTATACACACGCTCAATCAGTGTCGCCTGACCGGGATCAGGACCCGATTCATCGAGCTATATTGCAGGGCCAAGGCTGTGCTTGCTAGTGAGCAACATGTTCTGCTATATGCATAGGAAAAAGCATGCAGATCAGATGTTTCTGACAAAAATCTGACAAGATTAGCTGCATGCTTGATTCAGGTTTATGATTCAGACACTTCTGCAGTCAAACTGATCAGCAAGGCTGCCAGGCAACTGGAATTGTGTAGAAGGAAATATCTATGGCAGCCTCCATCTCCCTTTCACTTTAGGTTCCCTTTAAATAACTGGTCGATTGGCATGGAGGATTGTTTACACACACAGGATCCCAACTGGTTTTAACTACCTGTGGACCGACGCAGTTTAAATCTACGGCGGGCAGGGGGCGCTGCGGCTCTGACCGGACGTAAACTCTACGTCCCATTCACCGCGCGCCCCCGCCCGTCCCCACCGCTGTTGTCGCTCTGTCCCCGCCGCAATGTGATGCCCTGCCGCCTCTATGATGGCAGAGCACTGTGAGCCGAGCAGGAGCCTTTTTCATTGGCTCCTGGCCCTGTCATTACTATAAGCCAATCCCATTGGCTTACATTGAATGACAGGGTCAGGAGCCAATGAAAGCGGCTCCTGACCGGCGCACAGCGCTCTGCCATCATAGCGACGGCAGAGAGAGCAGCCTGCGGCGGGGACAGAGTGGAGTGACCGGTGGATTTTTTGCGGCGATTCGTCGGTTTACTGTACTAGCACCCTCTGGTCCTTAAGGGGGCAGAGGGTGCTGGTACTGAAGTGGTTAATATTGTAATTTGTTTGATATTGTAATTTGTTTGTTTTCAGTTGGTGCATCGATTGAAAGCAATATTTTCACTTTATCTAAGTGATCTAATAAAAAAAAAAAACATTCACAGAAGTTCCTAAAAATCATGCCCTTAATGAACAACTTTATCGTTGATAACTATATAGGCAATAGGAGTGATCATAGTATACATGGGAACATTTATAGAGGTACCAATTCTTTAAAGTGGGACATAACGTTCAATAAAAAAATGTGCTTTTCTATTTTTTATTACCCATACAGTTATCATATTTGCTTTTATGCACACGCAATATTGTCTGTCTATAAATAACAAATTCACAAAGTACAGTTTATCTGCTCTGAATGCTGGCATTAAATTTTATTGCCTAGCTGCTGTATTCATATACTAAAATCTATCTAGTGATTACATCTCAGTTGCACACTAGAAGCAGAGAAAGCTTCTGCACTTTGCTACGGTTTACTAAATGTAGCTGACAAAAGAATGTAAACAAAAGATAATGTTGTCACCTCTTTGGTTGTGGAAGCTGCCCACTGAAGCAAGGAGCTGCCCACTCAATCACCACTTTAATAAATAATGGTGTTCAGCTAACCACCAGAAAGAATCGTTATTTCCTTGCATTTCACTAGGCCTCTAAATTAGTAAAAGATCTTCTCCAATACTGTTTCAAGTTTATAGTCTGTATTTAGCAAAAGAGGGATTTTTCTTTAAGCAGTTACCAAGGGTTAAACAGAGATGCGGCATGTTTCTCTGGTTCGTTGGAACACAAACACCCCGATGTCCCTAATGACAGTATGAAGATGAATTACGGGCTGCACTCTGCATTGCTGCATGAATTAGCTTTGCAATGTAATGTAGAATTAATTTGTTTTCCTACTGAAATATTTTCCATAATTTCAGGCTGGCGTTTGTAAGTGCTCTTTGCTTAAACGCTCCCAACCAGTTTCATTTCTTCCATCTCTTCCCAGCTTTCAGAAATACTGTTTGATCATTCCCATGACGTGGACTTCTTCAATTATCGCCGGTGAAATGAAATGAACATAAATCATGGTATGCATTTTCATTAAAAAGAAATGTGTAAGATAGTTTTAAAACCTTCAGCGATGCTTGGATAGCTGCGAGGAAATGCATATGCCAGAGAAATTACTCTACACTACTTTAAAGATGAACAAAAGTTCTGCAAAAATAGCAGCTCAACACACAATAAGCGAAGTTGTGACAACAGCAAATTAGAGGTTCTCAATTCGATCTCAGACATCCTTAGATTATGCCGGAAAAATGCAGCTTGCGTGAGACCAATTACAAATTGGCGAGAATTCCAGCAATTAGAAATCTGCAAGATTTACCATATTGCAGCAGTTTATTAGCGGATGGTTCATGGACTTTCTCACCAACAGGTCCCAAGTCGTCAAGCTGGTGGACATCTACTCACGAGAAATGGCCACCAACACAGACGCACCCCAAGGCTACGCCTTGTCTCCACTGCTCTTCTCCCAGTATAAAAAAAATAGATTCACGGAAGACTCAGTCAAGGTCATTATGTTTGCAGGCCACATCATCATTGTCAGCCTGGTCACCAAGGATAACGTCCAGGTGCACTGTCAGCAGGTGGAGAGAATATGCCACTGGTGCAAAGAGAACAGGCTGTTGATCAATACCGCCAAAACCGCTGAGCTTATTATCTACTTCAGGAAGTCTGCCTCCACCACACCTACAATCTACATTGATGGCACTGAGGTGGCTAAAGTACACTGTGCCCGACTCCCAGGCACTACCATCTCTAGCGATCTCAGCTGGAAGCCCAACATCACAGCCTCCCAGCAGAAAGTCCAGAAGAGACTTTTCTTCCTCCACCAATCGAGGAAGTTCGTCATGGCCCAAGAGATTCTGACAAATTTCTATTCCGCCAATACTGAATCTACCCTCTGCTCTTCCATCTTGGTCTGGTATGCTGGCTTGACTGATGGTGAGACAAACTGCAGATGGTCATCATGCAAGCGGAGAGGATCCTTGGAAGGCCCCTCCTCTCACTTGCCCTCCTTTACAGCACCAGAATGTGTTCTAGAGTGCTGAGGATTACCAGAGACCCCTCTCACCGAGGTCACTGCTTCTTCAGCACGCTGCCATCGGGCCGTAGGCTCCGAGCCATCTCCACCAGGACCACTAGACACAGGAACTAGTTCCATCTCTCTCAGTGTCCCCTTCTTCCACCCAAACTGCAGCCAGTCAACCTGCCCACAAGACTAACTGATCATACCTTTTGTGTCACATTTTGGCAACTGTTTTGTATGATGTATACTGTTGTTTCTTGGTTTTGTTAACTGCATGTTGTGCACCAATCTTCCTATCTCTATCCTCTACTTGAGCTTTGCATTGTGCCAAACTCAATTCCGGAAAGGACCCAGTCATAAACAATTCCTGTTCATTCAATTTAGACACCTTTTGTCTATTTATTTCATTTATAATTCAATTTGAATTATCATTTGAAGCCCAGTTCCTGTACAAACAGTTTTACATAGTGTGGTGTGAGATTAAAACCCGTTTTAATTGTTGTTGTCGGATACAAACAGGAAGTGGCGTAATGTCTCCAAGACTGGCGTGAACAGCAACAGAGAAAACATTTTTTGTAGAGAGGAAAGGCCCTTGTACGAACGAAAAACTGATCCTTGTAAAAACTGATCAATGGAACAGATCAGTTTTTAAGGGCATCAGTTTTCCATCCATGTCCTGTTAGCACATGGTCAAGGCCACGCATCTGTCGATCCATAAAAATTGATGCAGACCCAAACTTGCAGTCCGTGCAGCAGCCGGAATGGACCAAATGGATCCTTTCGAATGGAGCATTGTGAACATATCCTATTGATTAACATAGAATCTGTTCACCTCCTCTCAGGTCCGTTCCGGTCCACTTAACTGACCCTTTTTTGTCCAATGTGAACTGGGCCTTAGAGTATAGCCTCTTACACACATGTAAGGACAGTCATCTTAGGTGGATCGGGACCTAATCCCTTGGGTAACTGTGCAGGGCCAAGGCTTTACAGACGGATCGCTAGCCTACAACCTCTGTTGCTATGTGGGGGAGGAGGGCTGATGGAATGGTGCACTAGGAGTGTCACAGAGTGGGCAGGGTCAGTGGGGAAAACAATACCCTTGTACAGCAATCCACCTGACAGGCAGATCCCTTGCTAAGCCCAACTAAACCACTTTTCATAATCAAGTCATTAAAGAGACCAGTCTAGATAAATATTGTATGTATCTTCTCATAACATGTTTTAATTACTTTTCCCTCCAACTCTAGCCCCGAGCTCTGTGTCTGCCGACTCCCAGCACATTGCCCCACCCCCTTGCAGAAGAGTGCCATGGCACTCCGTGTATCGGAGATAGAGAGTGCCGTGGAAGTGCCACAGGAAGAGCCACTCTGTAAGGGATGGGGCTAAGTACCTGGAAGTGGCACACACGGGGCTCAGGGGGAGTGCTGGAGAAAAAACACCCAGCAAGTAATTATAGAGGATACATGCAATGTTTATTTGTGACTCAACAGTCTCTTTTAAGGAGGAGGATTAGCCATACTGTGTCAAGGGAAAAAAAACACATATAGAAGTACCGTAGATAAATACTTGCTCTACTTACATAACAAATGTATTTGACTGTCCATGTTTTGATTTCAGTGAATCTTATATAGTAAATGAAGGGAATTCTGTTCCTGGCATCTTGCCTAAGGCTGAAGCTAATTCTGATGTCATTTCCTCCCTTACTTTTCTTCCCCAATCTGCTGCTGAGTCAGTCTGGCTTGCTTGTAAACACAGTGAGCACAGCACTTGTCAGAATGAAATGTGCTCAGCCCAATCAGAGAGAAGGAGGGGAGATGAGTCATCATGACAAGCTTCCCTTCAGCATGGGAGGGAAAAGAGTCTGGGGGACTGAAAGAAGATAATTACAGACATGCCAGAGTAGATTGGAGAGCTTGTACTGCAGGGTGAGATTCCTGGCAGCATTATTAACACACTGCAGTGTTCAAATGGAATTTGACTTTGTAGCTGACAATCCCTCTTTAAAGCAAACCTGAAATGAAAATAAACGTATGAGATGAATTGTATGTGAAGTACAGCTAAGAAATAGAGCATTAGTAGGAAAGAAAAGAGTCTCCTATTGTTTTCCAGTACAGGAAGAGTTAAAAACTTCAGTTAAGTTGTTATCCATGCAAAAGAGCTTCTCTGAGCTATTAGACCCACTGGGTGGAATACAGTCCTGTTTTCTGAAGCACTTAAAAGCCAAGAAACCGTGAGAGACAGCTCGAGTATAAGGTTTCACTGCAGGAAAGTTCAAAGGTTCAATAGCTCTGCTTCGTTTTATAGCTTAAAAGACAGAGTGTGTTTTGTAAACTGCAAATATGACAGAATGATGTAATGATGTTATAAAAAAAAAAAAAGCTTTATAACTGAAAATAAAAATACGAGACTCTTTTCTTTGCTGCTAATCTTCTATTCATTATCCATACTACACATACAATTCATTATATCATACGTTTTTTTCCTCTTCAGGTTTGCTTTAACTATAGCTGTGACGTCAGTATCCTCAGTGTATTTCTATATGCCCTAATGTTTAGATATTTTATTGGATGTCTTTTCTTAGAGCACATACTGTAGAAGTATTTCTCTTCACTTGGAAAGAAAGAGTTGAAGGCTATTAACACCGCACCATAACTCAAAGTTATTCCACTAAAGTCTGAAATGAGAAAATGAATTGAATTAAGGTTCAGTGCTTTAATCCCAGAGGGGCGCTTGTTATAGGCCTTCTCTGCTCTCTGTACTGTATGGGAAGTCAGCGGCAGAGCCGGTAATAGAATTACAAGGGAGAAATAAGGAGACCAATAATTAGACTGAGTCATAAAGAATCAGGAGTCATTAAATCATGATTAAGAACTCTGGGCACCCAAACTGAAATTTCACGCCTAATATAATCAAATGCCGCAATAATAATGAACAGTTATTTCCAAGTCAGTGGATGAAAAAAAGAGTTTCTTCCATATTTAAAGCGTATGGACGGTCTCCAAAATTAGTGCGTATTTGCCAAAACTGATAAAAGCCCAAACGCTTTTATGACCCCCCAAAGGGATGTCATGTGACGTGATCTCAGCGCAGGGTGAAGGCAGCAGAACAGGGAAGCAGCTGGTGAACTAAGATAGGGGCTCTCTACAGCCCGATGCATGTAAACAATGGAAAGTGCTGCAGTGTCAAAACTAAAAATAGAAGCAAAATCCTTAAAAGGTGGCCATACATCTCTTGGCGGCCAATCTACCATCCGATTTAATAATTATCACATCGGATAATAATCTGTGCTGCCAAGTACAATTTTTTGGGCCAAAAACAGTTGCATTAATCAATCGGACGTGCTGCAAGATGTCGGCCCGTCGTGGTCAATCAGGTGCGCGGCGGTATCAGAGTGCGATATCCGGATGAGTGTCGAACGAGATGAAACCCCCGGCTGGTTCCCTGGCACATATTATGTATACATTACCTGTCCTGTGTCACTTACCGCTCTTGATGTCACACACATGCCATACGCTATGTGCCGGCGGTATGTATACCGCTAATGGAAGAGCGAGGGATTCTGAAGACAAATGGGCACTGCCCGGTGGACGATACAGGACAGGTAATGAATAAATACACACACAGGGGGCACATTTATACACTAGAGGGGCAGTGGCAATGCAGTAGATTTCTGAGAGATTTCATGCTGAAATCGATCCGGGATCGGACTGCGGTGTATGGGCAGCGACGGATCTCTCTAATCAAACTCTATCAGAGAGAGATTTGTCTCATCATCCCTTGATGTATGGGCATCTTAATTCTTCTGGCGTTTATTATTGTTAGTGTGGGATTTTGAGCACCGTTTTAAAATGTCTTTTATCATTGCAGTTACTGTATTTTTGGACTATAAGACTCACTTTTTCTCCCCCAATAGTGGGGAGAAAAGTCACTGCGTCTTATAGTCCAAATACAGGGAGTTCCTGACTTGTGAACGCCTGCTAATACGGACCTCCAACATGCCGCAATGTCAGGGCATAGAGGAGGAAACAAGGGGGATAGAGGAGGACGCAGGGAGACACAAGAGGTTTAGGGGGGCATGAGGTACAAAGGGGGCATAATCCACAAGATGCCTCACCGTGGATGCACCTGGTTTACTATATACATTTTTCCCCTAGTTTTTGTCCTCTAAACGTAGGTGTGTCTTATGGTCAGGGGCGTCCTATAGTCAGAAAAATACGCTATCATGAGTTGGAAAGTATCTTTCTATAAAATGGACATCAAGGGTGCTGCAGTTTGTTGGGATACCTTATTTCATTTGATCTAGTTACTTTAACATTAATGCTGTATCTTCAGCCTTGCCTCTTACCATTGTTGTGAAGAAGTAGTGATAATATTCGGTCATCATCCCCATAGACAGAATCTGAAACAGAGAAGAAATAAGAACATAATTAATACCTGTAAAAAATTTCCAGATTGCATAAATCCAAACCACATGTTTTCTACTGGACTCTGGAAAACTGACCGACAGTTACCTTATGCGCACTATGGGATCAATATACCAGAGTTGATGGAAATTTAAAGACAGCAGGCAGGTAATAATGTGGCCATTAGGATTGAGGTCAAACCTGAATCTGATACGACTTTCGGCAATTCAGTGCAATGGTGCCCATACCATACACGGTACAATTTTTTCATTTTTTAACCTAATCACTGAAATTTGATCACTTATTCCATTTGGTCAAATAGTTTTAAAAACTATTTTTGAGGTACCATACACAAACTTTCCATTTTTCCAAAAATCCATGAAAAATGATCAAATAAGAAGAGAAAGTTGGTTTATCTAATAGTATTTTCTTATACAACCTACCATACACTATATAATGTCACAAACAATCACCCAGACTTTTCTAATGTGTCCGATCAGATTTTTATCGAAAAAACTAAATAATCGTTCATATTTTGATCAGAATTTTATTCATTTTTTTTTTACGATTTTCACTCTATTCGATCATTTTGGTTGAATAAATGGCAAAATTGAACGTTCCACCAGAATTTAAACGTTCCACCAGAACCAGAAGTTCTGGTGGAACTGAATATAAGTGGTCATTTTTGTACATAAATTCTCTTTGCGCTGTGATCTTTCAAATAATGGGCAGCATATTGGTGTAGTGGTTGGCACTGCCTTGAATCCCAGCTAGGGCACTATCTGCACAGTGTTTGTATGTTCTCCCCATATCTGCGTGGGTTTCCTCCGTGCACATCACTAAAACATACAGATAAGTTAATTGGATTCCCCCTAAATTGTCCCTAGACTACGATACATACACTACACGGTATAGACTTTTGAGTTTTGAGTATGGTAGGGACTAGATTGTGAGCCCCTCTGGGGGACATTTAAGTGACACAACTATATACTCTGTACAGAATTAAAGAGGAACTCCAGTGAACATTTTAGTGTTAGCAGGTGATGTAGCTGCTGCATGGTTTTTTGGCAGTTGGAAACAGCTGTAACAGCTATTTCCCACAATGCAACAAGGTTCACAGACAGGAAACTGCCAAAAAAAGTTTGAATTTTTTTTGTGGGAGGGGTTTCACCACAATATCAGTCATACAGCGCCCCCTGATGGTCTGTTTGTGAAAAGGAATAGATTTCTCATGTAAAAGGGGGTATCAGCTACTGATTGGGATATAGTTAAATTTTTGGTCGGAGTTTCTGTTTAAAGGGAGATGTCTGCGCTATATAAATACAAAATAATAATTTTAAAAAATAATAATGCCCTGATAAACTAATCAGTGTCTGGGGAAAAGAAATGAAGTAGAGTCTGTCGATCTCAGTTTCAATTCCCGCTTTGTGCAGACTCATGAGTTAAAGGCGTAACCCGAGAAAGGAGAATTCGGGACATCATTTACACCAATTCATACAGTGTTGTTTCCAGCAAGCTTCCTAGAAAAGTTACAGCAGATAAAATATAGTGTTTAAATGGTTTTCACTTATACTGTAAGTGACTTTCATGGTGGTGGTATGCATCAAACAGACTTTTGTACTAAGTGGAATAACTCTTAACAAGTACAAGGAACACTGAAAAAAGGCAGCCCTCTCAGTTATTCCTGTAACACTTACATATTACACACAAACTACAACACAAAAAGCAAGATTCGGTTAGTCAGGAAAAAAAGAGCAGGAGGCAACAATACTTAAAGAGAACCTGTACTGAGTAAAAATATTTAAAATAAACACATGAGGTAACTTCAAATGAACATTACATAGTTACCTTGCCATCAGTTCGTCTCAGAAGCTCACCATTTTCTTCTGACAATAATCCCTTCCAGTTCTGACAATATTTTGTCAGATCTGAAATATATCAGTTGCTGTCAGTTATAGCTGAGAGGAAAACTGATGTACCAGGTAATGTCCATGTTTCCCTATGGCTCAAGTGGGTGATGTTACAGTTTAACTGTGTGCTGACCAGAAAGCTGTTATGAGTAATGGCCATTTTCAAAATGGAGGACGGAAAATTCCCTTGATCATAGTGAACAAACAGGACTTTGGACAGGAGAAAGACACTGAGGAGTAGACTACATGGAAGGTAAGTATGACTTGTGTATGCTTATTTTGACTTTTAATTTTCAGTTCAGGTTTTCTTTAAAGCAAATCTGAAGCAAACATGGGTCCAGAGTGTGGATTCTAAACTGCAACTGAGACAATCTGAGGCTATATAACTGAAAATAAAAATATAAGACTTTTTACTTTGCCACTAATGTTTAAACTATTTATTATCCCTACTACGCGTACACTTCATTATCTCATACGTTTATTTTCGCTTCACATTTGCTTTAACCACTTCCCGACCGCCCACTACACAGGGGCGGCGGGGAAGTGGAGCCCTGCAGGACGGCCTCACCCACAGAGGCGGCGGTCCATTTAAGGGCATGGGCGGAGCGATCGCGTCATCCGTGACGCGATCCTCCGCCGGCGCCTGTCACCGCTCGCTCGCCGCAACATCCCGCCGGCTATACGGAAGCGCCGGCGGGATGTTAACCCCGCGATCGCCGCATACAAAGTGTATAATACACTTTGTAAGGTTTACAAAGTGTATTATACAGGCTGCCTCCTGCCCTGGTGGTCCCAGTGTCCGAGGGACCACCAGGGCAGGCTGCAGCCACCCTAGTCTGCACCCAAGCACACTGATTTCTCCCTCCCCTGCCCCAGATCGCCCACAGCACCCATCAGACCCCCCCCTGCCCACCCCCCAGACCCCTGTTTGCACCCAATCACCCCCCTAATCACCCATCAATCACTCCCTGTCACTATCTGTCAACGCTATTTTTTTTTTATCCCCCCCCCCCTGCTCCCTGCCCCCTCCTGATCACCCCCCACCCCTCAGATTCTCCCCAGACCCCCCCCCCAGACCACCCCCCCCTGTTTACTGTATGCATCTATCCCCCTGATCACCTGTCAATCACCTGTCAATCACCCGTCAATCACCCGTCAATCACCCGTCAATCACCCCCTGTCACTGCCACCCATCAATCAGCCCCTAACCTGCCCCTTGCGGGCAATCTGATCACCCCCCCACACCAATAGATCGCCCACAGATCCGACATCAGATCACCTCCCAAATCCATTGTTTACATCTATTCTCTCCTCTAAACACCCACTAATTACCCATCAATCACCCATCAATCACCCCCTATCACCACCTGTCACTGTTACCTATCAGATCAGACCCTAATCTGCCCCTTGCGGGCACCCAATCACCTGCCTACACGCTCAGATTGCCCTCAGACCCCCCCTTATCAATTCGCCAGTGCATTAATTACATCTGTTCTTCCCTGTAATAACCCACTGATCACCTGTCAATCACCTGCCAATCACCTATCACCCATCAATCACCCCCTGTCACTGCCACCCATCAATCAGCCCCTAACCTGCCCCTTGCGGGCAATCTGATCACCCACCCACACCATTAGATCGCCCGCAAACCCGCCGTCAGATTACCTCCCAAATGTATCGTTTACATCTGTTATCTTCTCTAAACACCCACTAATTACCCATCAATCACCCATCAATCACCCCCTATCACCACCTGTCACTTTTACCTATCAGATCAGACCCTAATCTGCCCCTTGCGTGCACCCAATCACCCGCCCACACGCTCAGATTGCCCTCTGACCCCCCCCCCCTTATCAATTCGCCAGTGCATTAATTACATCTGTCCTTCCCTGTAATAACCCACTGATCACCTGTCAATCACCTGCCAATCACCTATCACCCATCAATCACCCCCTGTCACTGCCACCCAACAATCAGCCCCTAACCTGCCCCTTGCGGGCAAACTGATCACCCACCCACACCAATAGATCGCCCGCAGATCCGACATCAGATCACCACCCAAGCGCAGTGTTTCCATCTATTCTCTCCTCTAAACACCCACTAATTACCCATCAATCACCCATCAATCACCCCCTATCACCACCTGTCACTGTTACCCATCAGATCAGACCCTAATCTGCCCCTTGCGGGCACCCAATCGCCCGCCTACAATCTCAGATTGCCCTCAGACCCCCCCTTATCAATTCGCCAGTGCAATATTTACATCTGTTCTCCCCTGTAATAACCCACTGATTACCTGTCAATCACCTATCAATCACCAATCAATCACCCCCTGTCACTGACACCCATCAATCACCCGCTGTCACTGACACCCATCAATCAGCCCCTAACCTGCCCCTTGTGGGCAAACTGATCACCCACCCACACCAATAGATCGCCCGCAGATCCGACAACAGATCACCACCCAAGCGCAGTGTTTCCATCTATTCTCTACCCTAAACACCCACTAATTACCCATCAATCACCCCCTGTCACTGCTACCTATCAGATTAGACCCCTATCTGCCCCTAGGGCACTCAATCACCCGCCCACACCCTCAGAATGCCCTCAGACCCCAGCCCTGATCACCTCGCCAGTGCATTGCTTGCATCTATTCTCCCCTCTAATCACACCTTGAGACACCCATCAATCACCTCCTGTCACCCCCTAGCACACCTACCCATCAGATCAGGCCCCAATTTGCCCCGTGTGGGCTCCTGATCACTCGGCCAAACCCTCAGACCCCCTTCCGATCACCTCCCCAGTGCATTGATTGCATCTATTTTCCCCTCTAACCACCCCCTGAGACACCCATCAATCACCTCCTGTCACCCCCCTAGCACTCCTATCCATCAGATCAGGCCCAATACAACCTGTCATCTAAAAGGCCACCCTGCTTGTGACCGGTTCCACAAAATTCACCCCCTCATAGACCACCTGTCATCAAAATTTGCAGATGCTTATACCCCTGAACAGTCATTTTGAGACATTTGGTTTCCAGACTACTCACGGTTTTGGGCCTGTAAAATGCCAGGGCGGTATAGGAACCCCACAAGTGACCCCATTTTAGAAAAAAAAGACACCCCAAGGTATTATGTTAGGTGTATGACGAGTTCATAGAAGATTTTATTTTTTGTCAAAAGTTAGCGGAAAATAATTTTTATTGGTTTTTTTTCACAAAGTGTAATTTTTCACTAACTTGTGACAAAAAATAAAATCTTCTATGAACTTGCCATACACCTAACAGAATACCTTGGGGTGTCTTCTTTCTAAAATGGGGTCACTTGTGGGGTTCCTATACTGCCCTGGCATTTTAGGGGCCCTAAACCGCGAGGAGTAGTCTAGAAAACAAATGCTTCAAAATGACCTGTGAATAGGACGTTGGGCCCCTTAGCGCACCTAGGCTGCAAAAAAGTGTCAGACATGTGGTACCGCCGTACTCAGGAAAAGTAGTATAATGTGTTTTGGGGTGTATTTTTACACATACCCATGCTGGGTGGGAGAAATTTCTATGTAAATGGACAATTGTGTGTAAAAAAATCAAACAATTGTCATTTACAGAGATATTTCTCCCACTTAGCATGGGTATGTGTAAAAATACACCCCAAAACGCATTATACTACTTCTCCTGAGTACAGCGGTACCACATGTGTGGCACTTTTTTACACCCTAAGTACGCTAAGGGGCCCAAAGTCCAATGAGTACCTTTAGGATTTCACAGGTCATTTTGCGACATTTGGTTTTAAAGACTACTCCTCACGGTTTAGGGCCCCTAAAATGCCAGGGCAGTATAGGAACCCCACAAATGACCCCATTCTAGAAAGAAGACACCCAAAGGTATTCCGTACGGAGTATGGTGAGTTCATAGAAGATTTTATTTTTTGTCACAAGTTAGCGGAAAATGACACTTTGTGAAAAAAAACTATTAAAATCAATTTCCGCTAACTTGTGACAAAAAAATAAAAACTTCTATGAACTCACCATACTCCTAACGGAATACCTTGGGGTGTCTTCTTTCTAAAATGGGGTCATTAGTGGGGTTCCTATACTGCCCTGGCATTTTAGGGGCCCTAAACCGTGAGGAGTAGTCTTGAAACAAAAATGACCTGTGAAATCCTAAAGGTACTCATTGGACTTTATGCCCCTTAGTGCAGTTAGGGTGCAAAAAAGTGCCACACATGTGGTATCGCCGTACTCGGGAGAAGTAGTACAATGTGTTTTGAGGTTAATTTTTACACATACCCATGCTGGGTGGGAGAAATACCTCTGTAAATGACAATCTTTTGATTTTTTTTACACACAATTGTCCATTTACAGAGGTATTTCTCCCACCCAGCATGGGTATGTGTAAAAATACACCTCAAAACACATTGTACTGCTTCTCCCGAGTATGGCGATACCACATGTGTGGCACTTTTTTGCACCCTAACTGCGCTAAAGGGCCCAAAGTCCAATGAGTACCTTTAGGATTTCACAGGTCATTTTGAGAAATTTCGTTTCAAGACTACTCCTCACGGTTTAGGGCCCCTAAAATGCCAGGGCAGTATAGGAACCCCACAAATGACCCCATTTTAGAAAGAAGACACCCCAAGGTATTCCGTTAGGAGTATGGTGAGTTCATAGAAGTTTTTATTTTTTGTCAAAAGTTAGCGGAAATTGATTTTAATTGTGTTTTTTCACAAAGTGTCATTTTCCGCTAACTTGTGACAAAAAATAAAATCTTCTATGAACTCGCCATACTACTAACGGAATACCTTGGGGTGTCTTCTTTCTAAAATGGGGTCATTTGTGGGGTTCCTATACTGCCCTGGCATTTTAGGGGCCCTAAACCGTGAGGAGTAGTCTTGAAACGAAATTTCTCAAAATGACCTGTGAAATCTTAAAGGTACTCATTGGACTTTGGGCCCTTTAGCGCAGTTAGGGTGCAAAAAAGTGCCACACATGTGGTATCGACGTACTCAGGAGAAGTAGTATAATGTGTTTTGTGGTGTATTTTTACACATACCCATGCTGAGTGGGAGAAATATCTCTGTAAATGGACAATTGTGTGTAAAAAAAATTAACAAATTGTCATTTACAGAGATATTTCTCCCACCCAGCATGGGTATGTGTAAAAATACACCCCAAAACACATTATACTACTTCTCCTGAGTATGGCAATACCACATGTGTGGCACTTTTTTGCAGCCTAACTGCGCTAAGGGGTCCAAAGTCCAATGAGCACCTTTAGGCTTTACAGGGGTGCTTACAATTTAGCACCCCCCAAAATGTCAGGACAGTAAACACACCCCACAAATGATCCCATTTTGGAAAGTAGACCCTTCAAGGTATTCAGAGAGGGGCATGGTGAGTCCGTGGCAGATTTCATTTTTTTTTGTCGCAAGTTAGAAGAAATGGAAACTTTTTTTTTTTTTTCTCACAAAGTGTCATTTTCCGCTTACTTGTGACAAAAAATAATATCTTCTATGAACTCACTATGCCTCTCAGTGAATACTTTGGGATGTCTTCTTTCCAAAATGGGGTCATTTGGGGGGTATTTATACTATCCTGGAATTCTAGCCCCTCATGAAACATGACAGGGGGTCAGAAAAGTCAGAGATGCTTGAAAATGGGAAAATTCACTTTTTGCACCATAGTTTGTAAACGCTATAACTTTTACCCAAACCAATAAATATACACTGAATGGGTTTTTTTTAATCAAAAACATGTTTGTCCACATTTTTCGCGCTGCATGTATACAGAAATTTTACTTTATTTGAAAAATGTCAGCACAGAAATTTAAAAAAATCATTTTTTTGCCAAAATTCATGTCTTTTTTGATGAATATAATAAAAAGTAAAAATCACAGGAGCAATCAAATAGCCCCAAAAGAAAGCTGTATTAGTGACAAGAAAAGGAGCCAAAATTCATTTAGGTGGTAGGTTGTATGAGCGAGCAATAAACCGTGAAAGCTGCAGTGGTCTGAATGGAAAAAAAGTGGCCGGTCCTTAAGGGGTAGAAAGCCCTAGGTCCTCAAGTGGTTAAAGCCAATAAACATATTAAAGTAAAACAAAAACATGCAAACATACGCGTGTATAATCAACTATTAATGCTAACCCCAGATTAATACACATATTAATTACAAGGCCCCTAAAGGAAACCTGTTTTGAGAAGATTACATATATTACCATGGCCTTGCTGATCGCCACCTACATTAAGTTATTGAAAAAGCTGTCTATCTCCAACTTTAAGCCAAGCTCTCAAGAAACAACATCCCTGACCCTTTTCAATCTGGCTTCAGAAAACATCACAGCTTTGAGACAGCCCTCGCCCAGATCTGCAATGATTCTGATTTTGCTGGGCCTCTCAGCAGCTTTTGACACAGTTGATCAATAAACATTATTTGATCATTAACAGGCTATAAGAGTACTGGGAAAAGATGTCTTAGTTCTTCAGTGGTTCAATATCTTCCTGGCTGGCAGAACACACGGGGTATCTTTGGGGCCCTTCCTCTCCGACCCTGTACCACTAAAATATGGTGTACCTCAGGGCGCGATACTATTATCCCTGTTGTTCACCATATACATGCTGCCACTTGGAATAATCATCCAAAAACAGGGCCTGACATATCATTGCTATGCTGATGACACCCAGCTATATTTATCATTCAAACCTGACGCCACAGACCCTACTCCACAAATAAATGTGTGCTTAGCTGAGCTTCAAGAGTGGATGAATATTAACAGGCTAAAACTAAATGCTGACAAAACAGAGGTTCTTGTTATCAGCACTCAACAGCAAAGCAGCTCCAGTCTCAGCCAACACCACTAAGGACCGTTAGCTCAGACCTGAACAACTCTAACCTTGTGTGCCGCCTGGGAGTACTGATTGATGGGAAATTAAGCTTCAGGATTAAAATCTCTTGCAAAAATGAAGCACCTCATACCTCCAGCAGATCTTCCAACCCTGGTTCATGCCTTCATCCCATCACGGTTGGACTACTGCAATGTTCTCTATTGAGGCCTTCCAAACAAAGACCTGCACTGCTTGCATTTAGTACAGAATGCCACGGCAAGGTTGTTAACAAGCCAACCCCGCCATTGTCACATAACACCAACCCTTTGCTCACTCCACTGGCTATTGATAAAATGGAGAATTCTGTTTAAGATTGGTTTATTGACATTGAAATCCTTGCACAATCTGGGTCCTGGATACCTAAAGGACTTGTTGAAACTGCATAACACCCCCCACAATCTTAGTTCAAAAGGATCTAATAACTTGGCCAACCCGAGAGTCCACCTCAAACCCCTATGGAAACAGAGCCTTCTGTCATGCTGCCCCTACACTTAGGATTTTCCTGTCATACCCAATCAGGGTCATCTCCATCCCTGAAAGTATTTAAGCCCAACCTGAAAAGCCACCTGTTTAGTCTGGCATTTGTGAACACCTAACTAGGTATTTCCTCTGTAACATCGTCCAGCCTGCAACCCTGTATTGATCTGAGACATATCTATGCACTTTGAGTCATAAAGGACAAAAGCGCTTTACAAATGCTATTGTATAGTATTACATGTAATAAGCGTAAGAACACCTGATCAGCAGGCTCATTCCAGTTTTCCTACTCAAAGTATAAATGTGGAACTATAGTCATCACTTCCTTTCTGCTCTAAGAAATTAGCCACACCTTAATAATCTTAATGGAAAATCAACTGTCTCACGAAAAGTTACAAACAGAGGCTACAAGTTTCCCGGCGGTGTTAAAAACTATCCCCCCACGGAGTTGTAGCAACTCGGGGGGCGTAATATATGGTCCAGCTATTGCCATCGCCCTATTCACACTTGCATGCGCTGTGGACTATAGCATTGAAGCTATAGTGGCACCCATAGTAGGCGATATGTAGCTACGTGCGTGCGCAAAAACAGACCACTTTGAGAAGCAGGCCCCCTTAGCCCCAACGCGATGGTGGTGGTGGCAGGAGCAAAGTAGTTTGCTTCTCAGAATGGAGCATATGCACTAAAGTATAGTAACATAATGTAGCCTTGCGCAGGAACGGCACAGCAATTTTACTATTTGTTACGGTGACAAGTCAGTGCACGTTGTCCAGGGCCGGGCCGAGGCTGAGGCGAGAGAGACTCCAGCCTCAGGGCGCAGTGTAGGAGGGGGCGCACAACTCACTCAGCTATCATTCCCCTATTGTGTTTGAAGCAGAGAGAAATAAGAAAGGGATACATGGCAGTGACTACAAACCAGATAACTAGAGATTAAGTTGTTAGGGGAGTTGGGGGCCTTGGCACGCCTCTTAGTCTAATAGCAATTGTTGTGTGATGGCTGGGGTGGCAGGGATGGAGGGGCGCACTTTGGTGTCTCAGCCTTGGGTGCTGGAGGACCTTGTCCCGGCTGTGTGTTGTACTTTTAAGAATAAGCCTCAATAAGTACAACAATTACATAAGTCACCCAGATTAGATCCCAGCTTTATCTGCTTTTCCCCTGCTGTCACTACATAAAAGGGATATCTCTTGAACAGCTGTTCAGCAGAGAGAACTGAGCAGCTTTTTGTAGGCACAATCATATTATAAGGCTCCAATGGAAAGTGAAAGTAGCTATTTCTGTTTTTAAACAGTATTTTTCTCTTAGCAATTACTGTATGATAGTATAGGAAAAAATGTGGTACATTAGAGACTGAATTCTGAATGCATTACCAATTAAACAAAAATTCAACAATAGCTACCTCCATATACTTAACACTTCCCCACTGATGCCAATCACTAAGACCCCCACCCCCCCCGGTAGTGCCTAACCCTAAGACCACCCCTGGTGGTGCCTAAAACCTAAGAACCCCCTGGTGGTGCCTAACCCTAAGAACCCCCCTTCCCCGGTGGTGCCTAACCCAAAGACTTCACCGCTAGTGGTGCATAATTTCCTGTGGCACCTAACCATACCCCCTAAACCTTAACCCCCCCACCACAAAGATGGTCTCTGTGCCTGTTGTGCAATGCGGCAATTTTCATTTCTGCAAACCCCCAGCGCCCGCGATTCTATCGAGCGCTTCTTGGTGCTGAAATTTACCCTGCTTGTAATCATTCACCCAAATGTAACTTCTTTGCAGCATTATAAAAGCCGTGATTTAAATTCAATTTCTGTGCCGTAGGTGCCTGATAGCGGCCGCCGCCATGCGCCCAAATTTCTGTTGTTTGCCTCTGATTGCGACTTTTATAATAGGCGCCTATGGCCTATGTTCTTTTTCCATAAGGGCTCCTGCGTCCTTATTACCCGATTCCCTTCAGGGCTTCCTGTGTGCTGCAGGAAGTCCACCGCTCTCTGAGCGTGGAGTCAGTCAGTTAAATCATTTCTTAACGAGGGAATTACAGAGGAAATCTATTCAGCTTTGTAAATTCAATCAGCGTTTTTGTTCTGTTAATTAAAGCTGCAGCCATGGTAAGTTGCTGCCTGTCACAAGAATTCCATAAAGGGAAGGGATGCGCTTTGAAATGAGCGAGAAGGAAGAATACGCATCCAATTCAATCACCTCGTTTGATAAAAGCAGATCTGCGCGGCGCCGTCCACGTCGCAGGGAAAATAAATGAGGCAACAGAGCTAAAAATAAAAACTGCTTCAGCCTATTGAACTGCGTGCGATTATTGCTTTTAACGGTTGTAGATGGAAACCTGCGCCCCCCCCCTTCCTTCCTGCCACAGACGAGCGCGCGGGTCGACTCCAGCTTTTGTTTCCACACCAGATAATTTATTATCCAATTAATATGTTGAAAAACTCTTCAGATGATAGAAAAATGTCAGTTTATCAGATACAAAGCATAGGATGGAGAATGAATGGAAATGTTTGAGGAAGTTCAGCAGCTTCTACAAAACTTTAAAATGTTCCTCTCTTTTAAAGTGTCGCTGTACTGAAAGTTTATCTTTAGTGACAGCAATAATTCTGGTTTCCTTGTGTTTCTGCCAAAAATCTAATACTCTATTATAGTTACAAACTGTTATTTTTGTATCTAAAATGTTTGATCCTCAAGTTGCTAAATATAGGGCCTGACAACAAATTTCATTTCTTGATCCTTTACAATTGGTTAGGTCAGAGGAATGCACTGCTGACATTTGTAGACGTCCATGCCTGCCTCCTAACCTAGGACTTATGCTCTTCCCACCCTTGACCCTCCCAGATGCGAATGTCACTGTTAACCACACTACCATTCGCCCTACCTCTCAAGCCCGCTGTCTGGGTGTTATCCTGGACTCCTCACTCTCCTTCACTCCCCACATCCAAAACCTCACAAAGTCCTGCAACTTCCACCTCCATAACATCTGCAAGATCCACCCTTTCCTGACCTCTGTCACCACCAAACTCCTCATCCATGGCCTCATAATTTCCCGCCTTGTTTACTGCAATACCCTTCTGTCTGGTCTCCCTATGACCCAAATTGCCCCTCTGCAGTCCATCATGAATGCGGCAGCCAGAATTATCCACTCCTCCCATCGTTCCAACACGGCGGCTCCCCTGTATGAATACCTCCACTGGAGTCAAGATACTGTGTCTGGCCTACAAATCTGTCCACAAAACCTGCCCAACCTACATTTCCAATCTTACCCAGAGGTACGCACCTAGCTGCTAACTCTGCTCCACCAATAAACTTCGCCTGACTGCCTCCCCGCATCACCCAATCCCATGCACATCTCCAGGACTTCTCAAGAGCTGCTCCAACACTATGGAACTCCTTACCTCCCACCATTAGGGTTTCCCCCTCTTTCAACATCTTCAAGAAGGCCCTCAAAACTCACCTTTTTACTCTGGCCTACCCCCCCTCACTAGTGGCTCTAAACCTGCAGTTGAACTCTGGTCCCCTACCATTCATGTCTCCACCTCTTTCTCTAGATTGAAAGCCTTCGGGCAGGGTTCTCCTCCTTTTGTCTCCTATCTGTTCACGCACCTCCATTACCATACACCCATCCTATGGATCTGAGTGAACTCGACTTGCCCAATCTCCATGCTCCCATCCAGTGACTGACGAAGCATTACCTTGTACTCATACTGTGCTGCGTGATCTGGTTTTTGTATTCCTGTATTGTCATATTGCTGTATGTCACCCCTAAATATTGTCTTAAAACCATTGTACAGCTCTGCGTAATATATTGGCGCTTTTTAAATACAATAAATACAATAATAAAATAAATAAATAGGACGAGTCACTGTCATATGGACAGGCAGAAGATCCTGCTTTGTCCCTTCCCCCCCAGAAGCCCCTGGACCCCAAAAGTGACATCTTTAAAGACTTGAGAGCCTCTACAAGCTCTGGGGCCCTGATCAGTTTGCCTGTATGGAAGCACCGACACTGTGCATCAGGCAGGACACAAGATACAGGATCAGAAGACCGGCATCACAGACAGTCTATCACAGAGAAACAGAGAGACAGGGCAAACGATGCAGGCAGGATCTTACATGGCAGATGGTGGGGAATAACATAGCTAAGATCTGTGGACCTCCAGAACCAGACACCCAGACTACTACATCCGACTGACCAGACATCCTGGTGCTCGAAAAAGTCTGAAGACAGAAGTAGTGATAAATAACAGCACAAAAAGATTAAGAGGGAATGGGGCCCTAGGCAAGATAGCAGTTTTTACTACTGATGATGGACATCTGGCTTTTTTAGTAAGACTTTAAGGCTAGCTCTCTAGGCACTAGGCAACTGCCTAGAATTGCCTTGTGGATGATTCGGCTCTGGATGGCAGTGCCAAGTGACAGCAACATATAGGGCTTGATTCACAAAAGTGTGTTTTCGCGCGAATTTTCGCATTGCGCGCGATCGTGAATTTTCTCACGAAACGATAACGTTTGCGCGCGCAAACACGAATTTTCCCACGAAATCGATATCGTTTTCACGCGAAAATTCGTGTTTGCACGCGAAAACGTTATCGTTTCGTGGGAAAATTCGCGATCGCGCGCAATGCGAAAATTCACGGGAAAACGCCCGTGCTAACTGTTAGCACCGCTTTGTGAATCAGGCCCATAGAGTGAGAAGCACTTGGAGAGGCACCAGAGCCCAAAAGAGAAACTAAAGAGGATATGGAAAGTTAAAGAGAAACCGTAACCAAGAATTGAACTTCATCCCAATCAGTAACCGATACCCCCTTTCCCATGAGAAATATTTTCCGTTTCTCAAACAGATCATCGGGGGGGCTCCGTATGGCTGATCTTGTAATGAAACCCCTCCCACAATGTGATGTCAGCGCCGCACAGCACTGAGGTCTTGACATCACACTGTGGGAGCCTCATTGCATTGTAGGACATAACAGCTGTTTACATCTGTTTCCAAATGCCAAAAAAGCAAGCAGTACCTCCTTCCACTGACATCACCTGCCAGCATTAAAAATGTCACCATGTGCTATATGTCAGAATGTAAATCAGGGAGAGGAAAGATTTTACAATGGGCAAACACTGACTAAATCATTTATATATAACTAGCTGACCTAAGCCCATTTAAAAACGGGCTCCAGGTCTTCCACTGCTGCCTGCCGCGCGCGCACCCGATCTCAAATCTCTTTGTATGAGTGACAAGAACCAGCACCTTTTGGTATGAGGAAAAACTCATTGCTTTGAGACTTTCAACAGTGCGAGGACACCAGTGATTCCCTCTATAAAATAGCTTTCACAGAGCTATCAGCACAATAGGCTTTATTGTTATTCTGTCGCAAGGACACCAGTAACGTCAAAGCATCAGTGGCGTGTGTCAGGACATAACTCACAAGGTTCGCAGAAGAACTAGGATGAGACATAATGAAAGACAAACTACTTGCATCCTTCAGGAAAAAGTACGGTATGTATTCTGTTGCAGTGCTCGTTTGTTCAGGCGTTATGTATAGACTAAGGGCTCGTGTAACTCATTTCTGGCCACTGATAATGTACTTTAATACAAAAACAGACATGCAGAAAAAAAGAAAACAGCTCTAAATATCTTTGCACTGAGAGATAACTCATTAGATGTTAAAGAACAAGTGACACCCATGCTAACCTAGTAATAAAAAACACATATATAAGTAGATAAATACTAGCTCTACTTACATAACAGATGTATTGTGCTATCCACATAATGATTTCTGAGAATTTTATAAAGGAAAAGCAGAAAATCCTATTCTAGGCAGTGGCCATTTTGCCAAGCTAATGCTGACATCATATCCTCCCTGAGTCTTGTTTTCCCCCCTCCCTTCTCTTGCTCAATGTGTATTCATTAGCTGCCCTCCTCCCAGAGTCTTCAGACACTCCCACTGAGGTGTATACTAGGAAGTGCACTGTCTTTTTATTTACTCCTCCAATCGCTGAGTCACCTCAGCCTTGCTTGTAAACAAAAGTGATCAGAGGGTGTTTCTGAAAAGCAGCTAGTCAGGGAAATAAAGGGAAGAGGAGGAATATATTATAGATGAAAAGAACCGCCAGCATGCAACTGAATGGCTATTAAAGGGCCAGTGCTCCTAAAGTATGTGATAACTCCAAACCATAACAGCAGAAAAAGTTTTGCAAGTTTTGAATGCAGGATTAGCAACTTTATCACTTAATACACTCAGGCCAGTTGCTGTTGAAATTTGATTTTTATGGTGACAATGCCACTTAAAGGGAACACTTAAAGGGAACCTAAACTGAGAAGGATATGGATTTTTCCATTTAAAATAATACCAGTTGCCTGACTCTCCTGCTGTTCCTGTATCTCTAATATTTTTAGCCACAGCCCCTCAACAAGCATGCAGATCAGGTGCTCTGACTGAAGTCAGACTGGATGAGCTGCATGCTTGTTACAGGTATGTGATTCAGACACCACTGCAGCCAAACAGATCAGCAGGACTGCCAGGCAACTGGCATTGTTTAAAATTAAACATCCATATCCCTCTCATTTAAGGTTCCCTTTAAAGTGTAGCTGAGGGACAGGAGTGCGACGTGTGAGTGCGCCAGGCCGATGAAGCACGACTCTTTCATTTAGTCTTTTGGGCATTATTGAATGTGACAGAAGCCACCCGGGGAGACAGCGCAGGACAAGCGGCCTCAAGGGGGCTTAAGGAAACCCCAGGTAAGTATGGAACCTGAAAAGCTTCTTCTCATCTCAGGTTCTCAGACCATACTGGGCCTGCGATGTGCGCTCTTGATGACATCAGCGGGATCGAGGACACGGCAACACAGGCGCAGTGGTTTTCAGACTTTAAAGTCTGAAATTCCAGAAGTGACCCGGAGGCGGAGCCGGAGCATCGGTGAGTGGCTGCGCGGGCACAGGATGTCTGTGGGGGGCCATTAGAAGCCCCGGGTAAGTTCAACTCATTTTCCCCTGACCCCCCCTACAGTATCCCTTTAAATGTGCTGTCAGTTTTAAAGCATAAAGAAAAACATCAAGAAACGGGAATAGTGTAAATGAGGCTTAAAGGACAACCGAGGTGACATGTGACATGATGAGATAGACATGTGTATGTACAGTGCCAAGCACACAAATAACTATGCTGTGTTCCTTTTTTTTTCTTTCTCTGCCTGAAAAAGTTAAACGTTAGGTATGCAAGTGAAAGTTTCTGTCCGGGTCGGGACCAGGTCGGACTGGGTCAGACTATAGCATAACCCTCACTGGTAAGTAATTACATCCATAAAACACTTTCCTGTTAGTAAATGGCTTCTGAGAGCAGGAAAGAGATAAAAAGGGTCAATAATTTATGGATTTGAGCTCTGGCATACTTCAATGAAGGTGTCATTGAGCAGAGACAATAAAACAGTAAATACTAAAAAACTAGATTTAAAGAGAAGCTGTTAGGTATAAGGTCTCAGAGAAAAAAAACACATATATCAGTAGCTAAATAGTGGCTGTACTTACATTACATATGCATTTCTCTGTCCACGTTTGGATTTCACAGAATTTTTATATAGTACTAACTGGTCGCCCGGCGTTGCTTGGGTATGTAATAGGCTAGTGTTACCTCTGCCCACTTTTTCTAATCCTAACACACAATTACTCAAGGATGACCTAGTTTGTGAGCTTTGCAGTCTTTGGCATCAATAATTGGCATTGAAATGAAATAAATCTAATTGGCTGTGGCTCCACTCCTTTGAAAATCAATAGGTGAATTTTGATTAGCTTTTGTAGGCTCCACCCACTTTTCTGAATATTAATCCCAGTTACCCAGTGACCAACTGTGCAAAGTTTAAGAAACCTGCCATTGACAGAGTAAGAAAAACAAAAGTTTGCTTTCTTAAAACAGAAAGAATTTGCGATAATTCAGGGTGGAGTGAGCTTAAAATGTCTCCCAGTGCATCACTGTTGAATATATGCAAATTAAGCATTGTTACCCTTGAAAGCTAAACAAACCTCCAGAACTGCTGGAATGAAATGATGTGTCAGCTTGTTAATTTGTACTGAGCCATAAAAATCCAACATGCATACAGACTGTTTTGGATTTTTTTTTTTTTTTTTTTTTTTTTTGGCCTTTCAGATTAAAATCACTTAAAAACCAGCCATCACGCGGATCTCTCCATCAGGTTGGCAGCGATATTGCCCATCCTTCATAATTAAATCATCATACCGGCCTTTATTAAATCTGTTCACTTTTTATATCAATGAGCTCCATTCTTTTTGTTTCCAACATTCCTGAGCCTTCTCCTCTCCAACACTTTTTTTATCTGCCAAATACACCACATACAATCTCGCCAAGAAAAAATTGCATACTGCTTCCAATGACAACTGCTCCTTCTTGAATACAATTAGATTCCTTGCATCCCACAGAACTTCCTTGAATACAGAAAACACGATCCACCCCTTTCTATCCTTTTCCTTTGCACCCAGTGACACTCCACCCATCACCATTAAAAGAGATGTGCCCCTAACCTCCACCACCACCTCTAAAAAAACCCCCAACTTCCTCCGAAAATCCCTTGCAAAATCACACTCCCAAAAAACGTGATCCACATCTTCTTCCCCTCCGCACCCTTCTCTTGGGCACCTTCCTGAGGGAGTCATACCCCTCCTTTTGCAAAAAACCCTAGTAGGGAGTGCTGATACCAGGGACATCCACACCACATCTTTTTGTCTGTTTGTTGTTCCTTTAATGTTCATTCTTTTCCATATTGTCTCTGCTTGTGCACTTGTCATTCCTTTTATATAACATATTATATCATTTCTTGTGATCCATTTTTTTATGTTCTGTTTATTTATATCCGCCAAGGCTGCTCCTGTCATATTGAAATTGTACAGAATTTCTTTGACCTTTTGATAGCATAGCGTGGTTGTGAATGCAACAGGATTGCTCAGGTCCTTAGCAACCCATCCCAACTTGTTCCACAACCATCCTTCCAAGTATCTTACAAAATCCTTCACCCTCCCCTCTGACTCCAATACTCTACGGACAGACACCAGATAGTGCAGAGACAAAAAGGAAGCAACATCAGGGAAATCCCAACCACCCAGAGACACACCCTTGTGAACCGTCACCCGTGCCACCCTTTCCATCTTTGAACCCCAGAAGAAGACAAACAACATTCTCTGCACCTCTTGCATCCATCTTTTGCCAGGAGGCAAGACCAAACAGAAGTACAACAACAACGGCAATATCACAGCTTTCACCACCAACACTTTCCCTGAAAAAGACAACTTCCGCAACCTCCAAAAATTCAACTTTCTTACCACTTTCCCTTTCACCTCATCCAAAGTCTTTCTACCTTTCATCTCTGCATCAAACACCACACCCAACACCTTGATCTCCTGACTCACCGGCACTTTCTCCACATTCAAAGGTACAGGCCTCCCAAAGGAAACCAGCTGGGACTTCTCCCAATTCACAGCCATTCCAGACATTCCACAAAACACCTTCACATGCAAATTCATCCTATCAATATCAGCCTGCGACCCACCCACAAACGCCACATCATCCATATAAGCCAAATACTTAACCTGCTCTCCACCACCACCTGGCACAACAAATCCTTTCACCACCTTGTCCCGTTGGACATACCTCAGCAAAGGCTCCACCACACAAATAAAAGCCATAGGCGACAGTGGACACCCCTGCCTGACTCCGGACAAAACGGGGAATGACCTGGACAAAACCCCATTTACCAAGACTTGGCTCGAAATTCCAGTGTAAAAACTTCTAATAACTTTTAGGAGACAATCAGGGACCCCTAATTTTGCCATCACCCCGAACAGGAAGGAGTGTGATACTCTATCAAATGCCTTTTCCAAATCGATACCCTCAATGACCATCGGCACTTTATTTTCCTGTGAAAAGCTTATCATGTCCCTTAACAAAACCAGGTTATCGGCGCTTCTTCGACAGGGGACCGCACAGGTCTGCCCCTCTCCAATCATAGATGCTATCACACTCCTTAACCTGTTTGCGACCAATTTCGCCACTATCTTGTAGTCCACATTCAACAGCGAAATCGGCCTCCAATTTTTTATCAATTTTTTGTCTCCTTTCTTATAAATCAGGGTGATGACTCCCTCCCGCATTGATGGGGACAACCGTCCAGAAGAAAAAACCTCCTGGACCACCTCCACCACTTCCCCACCAATGATAGGCCAGGCCCACCTAAAAAACTCCACTGGGAGCCCGTCCTTCCCTGGAGTCTTGCCTGTTTGCATGGCACCCACTGCCGCCCATACCTCCTCCGTGGCCACCGACTCTTTCAGCTGCTGTACCTCCAACGGATCCAAACACTCCTCCAACACCTCATCACAATACTCTTCCATCTCCACATCTGACACAACATTCCCTCCTCCATACAAATCCACATAAAACTTCTGCACCTCTTCCACCACTTCAGAACCAACTACTTCCTTCTCATCCACCACCACTGACTCTAACACATCCCTACTGGACACCACCTTCTTAAAGAAGAACCGGGAGCAAGACTCCCCCTCTTCCAAATCTCTCACTTTCGCCTGATACACAATCCTCTTCCCACGCTCCATCAACATCCCCTTCATTCGCTGTCTTGCCTCCTCCAACTCTTCCTCCACCTCATACCCCCATTCCTTCATCTTCACCAAATACTGCAATCTCACTTTCCACTTCTCTTCCTCCTCTCTCTGCAAACACCTCTTCTCATACGCCAGATTCCTGAAAAAGCCAGAAATCCTCCTCTTTGCCCAATCCCACCATTCTAACAAATCCACAAAACCTCTCTTCCTACACACCCATCCTGCATACTCCACCCTAAATCTTTCAAGTACGTCCACATCCTCCAACAACTCCACATTCAACTTCCAGACTCCCTTCCCAAACACCACTCTCTCCGACGTTTCCAGGGAACAAAGAATGGCTCTGTGATCAGAAAAAGTGACCTGGTGATAAGAGACAGCAGAAACCAACACATACCTAGAAAGTAAAAAGTAATCTATGCGTGACTTAACCGTGCCCGCATCGAAAAGTAAGTATATTCCCTGTCCCTACTGCCTGCCGCCAAAGCTGCATCCTGCAGTCCAAAATCTGTCACAATCTGGTTGAGGATCCTACTGGTGGAGTCCAGCTTGGTCTCTCCTGACCCCACTCGATCCCCAACCGATCTTATACAGTTCAGATCGCCGGCCACAATGGTCTTAATGCGGCCTGGCAGATTGAACTTGAGCACCTCCAAAAACTCCGCCCTCTCATTTTTGTCTGCAGGAGCGTAACAGTTAAAAAGACGGTACTGGGAACCAAAAAAATCAAAATTCACAACCATCATCCTTCCCGGAATGATGACAGCATGTGACAAAACCTTTATGCCTGGGTTATTAAACAGCACGCCAATGCCCTCATTCCTACTCTGGCAGGCAGGGGACCAGATGGCATTGCCCCCTGCCCATTCCCCAGAGCCTGGTACCGTCTTCAATATACACTCCTGCAGACAAAAAATATCCGCCCTAAAATTTGCAAGGTCCTGCAGGACTGCAGCCCGGCGGTATGAGGAGCCGATCCCCCTCACATTTACAGACAGCAGGGACAGCACCATCACCAAAAGACACCACGTGTTATGCACCCTACACTCAGCCATCATCACTTCTTGGATGCCCTGGGACTCTTCCTTAAGCCCACTGTAGCGGGCTCCTGCTTTCCTTTTCTGTTTTTCTTTCTTTTTTGTTTCTTTGACTCCGCCATATTCCAGTCCTCTGGACCAGAATCTCCAGCAGTACTCGGCCCAGGCACCTCTGGGTTAATCCTCCTAGCTGGTTTGGTGTTTTTCCAGCTAGTGGGTACAGGAGACTGCGTCATGTCAACTTTTAACTCTCCCTCAGAAATGTCACTGACAATACGCATTTTTGCCACATGGGTGTCATCACTCTCTGATTCTGTCACAGCCTCTTTTCTTTCTTGATAAGGTAGTGGATAATCACTGTCACTCTCTTCTATCACCACCTCTTTCTCCCCTTCCACCTTCCCAGGGTCTGTTATGTCCATCTCACACTCCTCCTCCTCATTTGCATAACCTCCTCCCACCTCCTCTGACATCATGCTGGCTGATTTCCCTCCTTTATTTGAATTTGGGGAGCTGTTATTTTTGGAGGGAAGTGAGGGAGTCCCCTGCCGGGATCTCCCCACAGCAGTGTCAGTCTTTGTCTTTTTCCCTGCGCTTTTCACAGGGCTAGAATGTGCTGGCAGAGTCTTCTGCGAGAGAGCAGAAGAAGGGGCAGGCTTAGGATTGTGCAGGGGATCAGCTGACTGCACAGCTGTTTCCCCGCCTGCATTCTTCTTGTTCTCGCCGGCTGAGCCGGCTCCAGGAACTGTGGCACTACTGCTCCCAGCAGACCTGCGGCTACTAGCGTCCATGGCAGGCCGCTGGGGGTCTGTGCAGACATCAGGAACCTCTGCCTGGCTCACGAGAAGCACGGGGGAGGCTTCGGTACTGGTGGCAGGGGTCGGTGAAGCCTCAGCACACTCTCCAGGCTCACGCTGCGGGTCCCGCTCAGTAGAAACTGAGCTGATGACGTCACCTGCGCCAGGGGAATCCCGCTCTGCTGGAGAGCCGGGCACATCTTCGGGGAGCTGCTCCGGGGGGGTCTCCTCCACAATCTCACTCTGCACAGCCCCAGCCTGACTCTCCACAGTGGGGGGACTCGGGGCAACCTCAGTCACAGCACATACATCGGCCTCTCCTGTCCTGCTCGCTGCAGACTTGGCAGCGGCAGCCTTCTTACAGGCAGGACCGGCAGCCTTCTGCACATCAGAGGGAAACTCTGCAGACAGAGGCACGGCGTCCTCTTCACCCCCACTCCCTACAGCATCATCATTTTCATCCACATCCTCACCCAGTTTTCTTTTCTTCACTCGCTGCAGCTTTGGCAACTCCTCTGCCTGCAGCATCTGGGAATCAGTTACTTCATCCACAGGGGGGCCAGGGGGGGTCTCAGCAGCGGTTGGGCCCATATGGACTACACTGGTGCCTTCTCCAGCTGCATCAGTAAGTGGGGTCTCAGTAACAGCCTCAGAGTCCCGGGGCTCCACACGGGGAGCCAGTGACCACCTCCTGCCCCTACCATAAGAACCAGCGGCAGCAGCATACGTGTAAATCCTTGTTTTACCACGCTTTTCACAATCTTTGGCCAAGTGGCCGCCCACACCACAGAGGTCACACACTTTCACCTTCTTGCAGCTGGAGCCAGGGTGCACTGGCTCCTTGCAATGTCTGCACCGCTCCTCCGAGACACAACTTCCAGTTCCATGCCCAAACATATAGCACCTCCGGCAGTAGAGAGGCTGCCCAGGATACGTGACATAACCTCTCTCCCCGGCAATAGAGAAGACAGGGGGTGGGTGAACTACATCATGCCAGCACCCCTCCTGCCTCTTGAACTTCACAATAAACTTCATTTTGCTTCTGTATACTCCTATGTGATTGTATATTTTTTCAGCAGAGCTCACATCCTCAAAATATCGCAGCATGAACAGCCTGACCACATCTGGCTCCACGAAAGGATTGTACATATGCACATAAATCTGTCTCGCCTTTTCATTAAATAATGGCGTGACCGACTCCAACCAATTAACATAATCTTCCCTGCTCTCTCTATAATCTGCCAGCACTTTTAGCGCATCTTCCTCATTATGCATTGTGATATCATAGGCCCCTTGTCCTGGGAAATCTTGTATTGCAAACATCTTGCTCTTATTCAGCTTCAACCCCTCCACCAGTACCTTATCGATGAACGCCTTCGGACCATGTCTCCTCCAATCCGTCTTTACGACAAAGCGAATTGAGTTCCGCAGTTTTGGCATGCCTCCTCCACTCGACGCAGCTGCCATCCTCTCCCCGTTTATCCAGGGCCCCCACAAGGAGGACCCTTAGAATACCCCTCGTTCCAAGTAAATATCCTCCACCTGATCTTCGCCAAAAGTCCTAGAAGCCACAGACTGTTTTGGATTGTTTGATACTCATCAGCACATAGCATGGATTAATTTGGCTCTATGCAGTAGGGCTTGTAACACCGAGAGGTACAGACTAACCAGCAAACTCATGGTGACCCAGAACTCAGTGGAGTGTGTAAGGGACTACAATGGTCCTAAAAGCCCCCTTACTAAGATGTTAAGAAAAACAAAAGTTTGCTTTCTTAAAACAGAAAGAATTGAGGTTGGAGTGAGCTTGAGATGTCTCCCAGTGCATCACTGCTGAATATATGCAAATTAACCATTGTGCACTTAGAAGCTAAACAAACTTCCAGTGTAACAGTGTAAGAATGGCTGCAGTTTACATTTTCCAGTGAAATTTGTATTTGTCTCCACCCCCTTTTTGGTTATGGGAATAAAAAGTATCCTATACTTTATTCCAGGTAATGTACTATGTGTGTGCCAAATTTCAGTTTACATTCTAGCAGTGAAATTTGTATTTTTCTCCACCCACTGATGTCCTAATGTTTCCCGGGTATGTATTTGACTGCTGTTGGCTGTGGCGACGTTTTCTAACCCTAACACACAATTGTCAATAGTCAATGACCAAGTTTGTGAGATTTGTGGTCTTTGGCATGAATAATTTTCATTGAAATGAAACACATCTGATTCGCTGTTTGTGGCCCCACCCCTTTTCTAAATATTTAACCCCAGTCACCCAATGATCAACTGTACCAGGTTTGAGGCTTGTGCCATTAACAGTGCAAAAATGGCAGCAATTAAATATTTCCCTTGAAAATCAATAGGTGAATTGTGATGGGTTTTTGTAGGCTCCACCCACTTTTCTGAATATTAATCTCAGTCACCCAGTGACCAACTGTGCAAAGTTTTAGAACCCTACAATGAATAGTGTAAGAATGGCTGCAGTTTACATTTTCCCAGTGAAATTTGTGTTTGTCTCCGCCCACTGATGTCTTGGCATTGCCCAGGTATGTATTTGGCTGGTGTGGGCTCCGCCCACTTTTTCTAACCCTAACACAAAATTACTTAATGACCAAGTTTGTGAGCGTTGCGGTTTTTGGCATCAATAATTTGCATTGAAATTAAATAAATCTGATTTGCTGTGGCTCCACCCCTTTTCTGAATTTGAACCCCAATCACCCAATGGCCAACTGTACCAGGTACAGGTGATTAACAGTGCAAGAGGCTTGTGCCATTAACAGTGCAAGAATGGCATCAATTAAATATTCCCCTTAAAGATTAATAGGTGGATTTTGATTGGCTTTTGTAGGCTCCACCCACTTTTCTGAATATTAATCACAGTCACCCAGTGACCAACTGTGCAAAGTTTGAGAACCCTACCATTAATAGTGTAAGAATTGCTGCAGTTTACATTTTCTCAGTGAAATTTGTATTTGTCTCCGCCTACTGATGTCCCGGCATTGCCCGATTATGTATTTGGCTGGTGTTGGCTGCGCCCACTTTTCCTAACCCTAACACACAATTACTCAATTACTCTATGACCAAGTTTGTGAGCTTTGCGGTCTTTGGCCTCAATAACCTGCATTAAAATGAAACAAATCAGATTGGCTGTTTGGGGCTCCACCCCCTTATATAAATGTAAACCCCAGTCACGCAATGATCAACTGTACCAGGTTTGAGGCTTGTGCCATTAACAGTGCAAGAATGGCAGCAATGAAATATTCCCCTGAAAAATCAATAGGTAATTTTTGACTGTTTTTTGTAGGCTCCACCCACTTTTCTGAATATTAATCCCAGTCACCCAGTAACCAACTGTGCAAAGTTTGAGAACCCTACCATTAACAGTGTAAGAATGGCTGCTGTTTACATTTTCCCAGTAAAATTTGTATTTGTCTCCGCCCACTTATGACCCTGCGTTGCCCGCTTATGTATTTGGCTGGTGTTGGCTGTGCCCACTTTCCTAACCCTAACACAAAATTAACCAACTACTCAATTACCAAGTTTGTGAGCTTTGCGGTGTTTGGCAGCAATAATTTGCATTGGAATGAAACAAATCTGATTGGCTATTTGTGGCTCCACCCCCTTTCTGAAATTGAACCCCAGTCACCCAATGATCAACTATACCAGGTTTGAGGCTTGTGCCATCAACAGTGCAAGAATGGCAGGTTTGAGGCTTGTGCCATTAACAGTGCAAGAATGGCAGAAATATTCCCCTTGAAAATCAACCAACTGTGCAAAGTTTGAGAACCCTACCATTAACAGTGTAAGAAAAACAAAAGTTTGCTTTCTTAAAAAACAGAAGAATTTGCGATAATTCAGGGTGGAGTGAGCTTAAAATGTCTCCCAGTGCATCACTGTTGAATATATGCAAATTAAGCATCGTTACCCTTGAAAGCTAAACAAACCTCCAGAACTGCTGGAATGAAATGATGTGTCAGCTTGTTAATTTGTACTGAGCCATAAAAATCCAACATGCATACAGACTGTTTTGGATTGTTTCATCCTCATCAGTGCACGGCATGGATTAATTTGGCTCTATGCAGTAGGGCTTGTACACCGAGATGTACAGACTAACCAGCAAGCTCATGGTGACCCAGAACTCATTGGAGTGTGTAAGGGACTACAATGGTCCTAAAAGCCCCCTTACTAAGATGTTAAGAAAAACAAAAGTTTGCTTTCTTAAAACAGAAAGAATTTGCGATAATTCAGGTTGGAGTGAGCTTGAGATGTCTCCCAGTGCATCACTGCTGAATATATGCAAATTAACCATTCTACCCTTAGAATCTAAACACACCTCCAGTGTAACAGTGTAAGAGTGGCTGCAGTTTACATTTTCCAGTGAAATTTGTATTTGTCTCTTTTTGGTTATGAGAATAAAAAGTATCCTATACTTTATTCCAGGTACTGTACTATGTGTATGCCAAATTTCATTCAAATCCGTTCAGCCGTTTTTGCGTGATCGAGTAACAAACATCCAAACATCCGAACTTTCCCATTTATTATATTAGTAGGATTTGCAGAGAATGATGCTCCTGACAGCTCATGGCAGGTTCCATGTTTGTCTGTCTCCTATGAAGCTAATTGTGATGTCATATCCTCCCTGCTTCCTGATGATTCCACTCACAAAAAAGATCGTAAAGGACAACACTACTGTGCAGTGAATATTAATTAGCCATGTGGCTAGGAACAATAGCGGACTCTAACAGTATACTCCAGTGGTGCTCAGCAGAGCTCGAATATTCGAGTAGCTCGAATATTCGAGCTCTTTTTCAGCTATTCGAGCTCGGTATTCGAGCTCCGAATAGCTGCAGCTATTCGAATGGGCTATTCGCGTACACTCGAATAGCCCATTCACTATTCGAGCTATTCGAGCAAACGGCGCTATTCGAGCTCGGTACCGAGCTCGAATAGCGTCATAGCCCAGATTGATGTCCTTAGAGCCAATCAGAGGGCTCCCAGGCCCTCTGACGGCAGCCAATCACAGAGGGGGACCCTGGCCAGCCCCTACCCTATAAATAGCGGCCGCCATGTTACGTTTCTCCGTCCTTGCCTGAGACTTGCATAGAGAGAGAGTTGCTCCTTTGTGCTTTGGCTTAGCAAGAGCTTTATTGTGGTCATTTACCTAGCGTTTTTGCTCACATACACCTCCTATACACACCTATATTGTTGTTAGTTAGTTAGACATTGTATTTTAGTTAGTAGCTTTTGTGTTACATAGAGACAGGCCAGCTGCTGCAGGCTTACAGCTTTAGGCCTCAGGGCCTGCCTGTGTGGGCAGCTGTCCTCCTGTCCTCTGTTTATTTCTCTCATCTATACCAGTATTTCTGCTGTCCTTTACTACTGATTGTATTAGTATTGTAGTTATATACTGTAACTGTACTAGGACACTCACTGTCACTGTTCATAGGCTACTAGCTGCTCCTGCGTGTGTGCACTCACTGTCTGTGTACACACTACACACACTCTATTTCCAAGTTCTGATAACTGATTGATTATTGTAATTGAATATTGTAATTAGTTAGTTGTACTCACTGTTACTACTTACTGTACTAGGAGTCTCGGACACTCAGTCACTGTTCATAGGCTACTAGCTCCTGCGTGTGTGCACTCACTGTCTGTGTACACACTACACACACTCTATTTCCTTCTGATAACTGATTCATTATTGTAATTAGTTAGTTGTACTTACTGTTACTACTTACTGTACTAGGAGTCTAGGACACTCAGTCACTGTTCATAGGCTACTAGCTCCTGCGTGTGTGCACTCACTGTCTGTGTACACACTACACACACTCTATTTCCTTCTGATAACTGATTGATTATTGTAATTAGTTAGTTGTACTTACTGTTACTACTTACTGTACTAGGAGTCTAGGACACTCAGTCTCTGTTCATAGGCTACTAGCTCCTGCGTGTGTGCACTCACTGTCTGTGTACACACTACACACACTCTATTTCCTTCTGATAACTGATTGATTATTGTAATTAGTTAGTTGTACTTACTGTTACTACTTACTGTACTAGGAGTCTAGGACACTCAGTCACTGTTCATAGGCTACTAGCTCCTGCGTGTGTGCACTCACTGTCTGTGTACACACTACACACACTCTATTTCCTTCTGATAACTGATTGATTATTGTAATTAGTTAGTTGTACTTACTGTTACTACTTACTGTACTAGGAGTCTAGGACACTCAGTCACTGTTCATAGGCTACTAGCTCCTGCGTGTGTGCACTCACTGTCTGTGTACACACTACACACACTCTATTTCCTTCTGATAACTGATTGATTATTGTAATTAGTTAGTTGTACTTACTGTTACTACTTACTGTACTAGGAGTCTAGGACACTCAGTCACTGTTCATAGGCTACTAGCTCCTGCGTGTGTGCACTCACTGTCTGTGTACACACTACACACTACACACACTCTATTTCCTTCTGATAACTGATTGATTATTGTAATTAGTTAGTTGTACTTACTGTTACTACTTACTGTACTAGGAGTCTAGGACACTCAGTCACTGTTCATAGGCTACTAGCTCCTGCGTGTGTGCACTCACTGTCTGTGTACACACTACACACACTCTATTTCCTTCTGATAACTGATTGATTATTGTAATTAGTTAGTTGTACTTACTGACTGTTACTACTTACTTACTTACTGTACTAGGGACACTCACTCAGTCACTGTTCATAGGCTAGCTCCTGTGCGTGTTTGCGCGTGCGTGCACTCACTGTCTGTAGTGTACACACACTAAATTTACTTGTGATTACTACTGATTATTGTAAGTTGTAACTGCTAGTTGTACTTCCTGACTGTTACTACTTACTTACTGTACTAGGGACACTCACTCAGTCACCTCACCCACCAACCCACTCCATTAAAGTACCCCACTTTTCACCCGCCCTTTTAAAAAACTTTTGTCTATACGCCCAAAACATCGAAGATGTCTGGAAGTGGCAGCCAGCGCGGTTTGGGCAAGGGGAAGGGCAGCAAGGGAATCAGGAGGAGAGGGAGCAGCATTGTGGCAAGCCGCGGGCGCGGGCGCGCCACCATGCACAGTTCCGCAGCAGCAGCAGCAGCGTCAGTGGCTAACATTCCTCCCATAGCCACTGGCCGTGGACGCCTTGGGCGCCGCCCAGCAGGAGCATCTGCAACTCACGCTGCAGAGACACAGCAGCAGCAGCGTGTAGCACCTGCTCCGATTTTCCTCCAGCCGGGTCGGAAACGTCCCATTGAGGAAAAGCATGCAGACACTGTGGTGCAACTCATGACGGAGGATGAGCAGCCCGCCATCAGCTCTGCATCTGAGGCCTCCACCCTCACCACCACCACCACCACCCCTGTTCGCAGCAGCCGCCCAGCAGGGTCTAGGGAGGAGGCCCGTTCACCGTCACTCGCCGACCTGTCATTCAGCAGTCTTTTGACCCCAGGCATCATGAGTAAATTGTCTGCTGTTGTTGGCGATCTTGAGGAGGAGATGCTGATGGGCACTTTGGGGGATGAGGGATTGGACAGCAAGACTGTGGCGACAGTCAAGCAGCCCATCCATGCATCAGGAGAGGAGTTTGGGGGGTCCTCATCCCAGCAGGACATGTTTCAGGAGGGGGAGGATGTTGATGACCCGGTGACAGACAGAGACTGGGTGCCACCACCTCCAGGGGATGTCGTCCTCAGCAGCTCTGAGGAGGAGGAGGAGGATGCTCTTGTGGGCCTTGCAAGGAGGCGTATCATTGCAAGCATTGGCAGCAGCAGTAGGCAGGTCCCACAGCCTGCTGGTGTCTCAGGCTCAGCAGCAGCAGCAGCAGCATCTGCCAGTACCACCACCAGCCGCACCCAAGCCCCCCCCCAAACCACCACAGGGAGACAGGCAGCAGCGCTTCCATGCCGTAGGGGGATGTTTCTGTCACCAATCTGGCGCTTTTTCACCATGCCCACAGTGTACAGCAAGTACGCCACTTGCAACCACTGTCAGCGGAAGTTGAGCAGAGGTGCAGACCCCTTAAAGTTCTGCACCAGCTCGCTCATCAACCACCTTGCTGCGAAACATTTCCACCAGCATCAGGAGTTCCAGAGGCTGAAGGCATCTGGTGCTGGCAGTGGCACCACACCCATCACTGCACAGCCTTCAGCAGCAGCAGCAACAGCAGCCACCCGCCCTCCTGCTCCTCCAGCAGCACCAGCAGGAGTGCGGAAACGCACTGCTCCTCCCCCCTCTGCAACTCCTGCCGCCGACACTGAGGCCTGTTCTGGCAGCCAGTCCTCAGTGGCCTCCTCCGCTGTGTCTGCTGATTCCCGTGCCAGCAAAAGGCCACGCCAGAGCCTTTTGAGCGAGTCCTTCCAGGGGGTGGTTAGGGCTCTGCCTCCCAGCAGCCGTCGCGTGCGGCAGCTGAACGGCTTGCTGGCACGGGCCATGTGCTCCCAACTCCTGCCGTACACGCTCATGCAGGAGGGGAGCGACATTCGTGCGCTGCTTGCTTGCGCAGCCCCAGACTGGCAGCTCCCCAGCAGACACTTTTTCTCCCGCAAGGCCATTCCTGCACTGCACCGCTTTGTGATGGCCAATGTGGAGCGAGGGCTGGAGCACGCGGTTGGTGAAAGGGTCCACGTCACCATGGACTCCTGGAGCAGCCGCTTCGGGACAGGCCGCTACCTGTCCTTCACTGTCCACTGGGTCAGCTTGGTGGAAGGGGGTGAGGATGGGAGAGCAGCAGCGGGCACAGCAGCAGCAGCAACACAGTGGGTGGTGCCACCCCGCAGGGTCAGGGGAACTGCAGCAGGTTCCTCCGATCCTCTGCCATCCTCCGGCACACCTGGCCAAACCCCCCGCCTCAGCAGCAGCGTGAAGGCCCGCCACTGCCAAGCGCTGCTGCACTTGGTCAGCCTTGGGAAGACCAAGCTGACGGCAACCCATGTGTTGGCCAAACTCCAGGAGCAGGAGAGGATTTGGCTGACCCCCAGAGGCCTCAGAGTCGGAGAGGTGGTGGCCGACAATGGGGCCAATCTGGTTGCCGCAATAGACAGGGGAAACCTGACCCACATCCCCTGTCTTGCCCACGTGCTGAACCTGGTGGTGCAGAAGTTCTTGCGCACCTACCAGGGGATGGGCGAACTGCTGGAAACGGCAAGGAACGTTGTGCGTCACTTCCGGCGCTCGGCTGCAGCCTGTGCGAGCCTGGAAGACGTGCAAAAGGAGCTGGATCTGCCACGCCATCGGCTGATCCTTGACGTTCCGACTCGCTGGAACTCCACCCTGGCGATGTTGGAGCGTCTGGTTGAACAGAAGCGCGCTGTCAAACAGTACCTTGCCCTGGCCACTGTTTCCGCCGCTCAGAGAAGGGACAAGACCAGCAACATCCCGTCCATCGTCCCCGATGATGACTGGAGGCACATGCAGCAGGTGTGCTTAGTGCTGGCTCCCTTTCTGCAGGCCACTAACATGGTGAGCAGGGACCATGCTATGGTCTGCGAGTGGGTGCCCCTGGTTTGTCTGCTGAACAGGGCCCTCGATGCTTTGCTGGAACAGGGAGCGGCAGCCTTGGACCAGCAGGAGCGGCAAGCAGCTGCACAGTCCACCTCTAAGGGGGAGGAGGAGGAGGACTTGGTGGAGGTCCCTGACCTTGCTGCTGATGAGGGGGATCAGCACAGTGCAGCTGAGTTGGTGCGGGGGTGGAGAGAGGATGAGGCTGACGAGGCAGAGGAGGAGGATGAGGACAGCAGCACTGCCGTCGATGTGCCAGCAGACGTGGCCCGCCTCTTCCCAATGGCAGCGCACATGCTGACGTGCCTGCGCAGAGACCCCAGGGTGATCCAGATGAAGCAGAGGGAGGACATCTGGATCAGCATGATGTTGGACCCACGCCTCAAGGGGAAGTTGAGCCAGTTCCTGCCGCCTGCAGGAGGAGACCCAGCGCAACAAATAAGGAGCTTGCAGCAGGCCCTTGTTGAGCGCTTGGAGGAAGCCTTCCCCCAGCCTTCCACCCCCACTGTCCAGCAGCCAGCACAGAGGCAGCAGCAGGTGCCTGCATCCAGCAGCAAGCGCCCCACAGACCTGCTGTCTCTCAGCCACGAGCTCTACAGGACTGTAGAGGCTCCGGCAGCAGTGACTAGAGAGGAGGTGCATGCAGCAGCATCCTCCACTGGTCACAGCCAGCGCCTGACCCGCATGGTGGCTGACTACATGGGGTCCTACAGCGGGCTTGACAGCGATGCCCCTGTTGATCCCATGGAGTATTGGGTCAAGCGCCTGGAGATCTGGAGCGAGCTGGCGCAGTACGCCCTGGAAGTGCTGTCCTGCCCCCCTTCCAGCGTGCTGTCCGAGCGCTGCTTCAGTGCAGCTGGTGGTGTGGTCACCGAGAAACGCTCACGTCTGTCTCACAAGTCTGTGGACAGACTGACGTTTCTCAAGATGAACCAGGCGTGGGTGGAAGGCGAGTTCCTGGCCCCTGTTGTCGGCGAGAGGGGGACATGAACTGGCTAAGAACCATCGTTAATGTGCCTTAACACCCTTTACCACCTCCTGGCTCCTGCTCACTAAGCCAGCCTGGTTCACTTTGACTATTACGTCGCCTGCAGCCACACATTTTACACCTACAGTGGGCTGCTGTGTACTGCCCTTCTGCTGTCTGTCTGTGTTTCCCACTGCCAGGGTACACAGATTTACCTTCTGCTGCCACTCTGCCACCAGCTATTACGTCAAACAATAGCTATATATCTGTGTAATTTGTTTTACAAACAAAACCAAAAAACCATAAAAAAAAAAAAAAAAAGGTTTAATTTTTCTGAGGTGCCCGGGTTGAAAACTGTGTTGTCCCAGTTGTGTATTGGACACGATGTGGGCTGCACGACCGCTGTCTGGGACCTCCTGTTGTGTTCATTTACGGCCTGGTATCACCGCTAGGTACCAGGGCTATTATGTCACGCTGCCTGCCTGCTGCCACACTCACACTACTCCTCCATTCCTCCTGATGATGCTGCTGTCTGTCTGTGTTTCCCAACGCCAGGGTACACAGATTTACCTTCTGCTGCCACTCTGCCACCAGCTATTACGTCAAACAATAGCTATATCTGTCTGTGTAATTAGTTGTAAAACCAAAACTACAAAACCATTAAAAAAAAAAAGGTTTAATTTTTCTGAGGTGCCCGGGTTGAAAACTGTGTTGTCCCAGTTGTGTATTGGACACAATGTGGGCTGCACGACCGCTGTCTGGGACCTCCTGCCTGCTGTGTTTATTTACAGCCCTGGTATCACCGCTAGGTACCAGGGCTATTATGTCACGCTGCCTGCCTGCTGCCACACTCACACTACTCCTCCATTCCTCCTGCTGATGCTGCTGTCTGTCTGTGTTTCCCAACGCCAGGGTACACAGATTTACCTTCTGCTGCCACTCTGCCACCAGCTATTACGTCAAACAATAGCTGCTCACATTACTCCTCCATTCCTCCTGCTGCTGCTGCTGCTGTCTGTCTGTCTGTGTTTCCCAACGCCAGGGTACACAGATTTACCTTCTGCTGCCACTCTGCCACCAGCTATTACGTCAAAAAATAGCTATATCTGTGTAATTGGTTGTAAAACCAAAACTACAAAACCATAACAAAAAAAAAAAAGGTTTAATTTTTCTGAGGTGCCCGGGTTGAAAACTGTGTTGTCCCAGTTGTGTATTGGACACAATGTGGGCTGCACGACCGCTGTCTGGGACCTCCTGCCTGCTGTGTTTATTTACAGCCCTGGTATCACCGCTAGGTACCAGGGCTATTATGTCACGCTGCCTGCCTCATTGACTGCCTGCTGCCACACACTCATCCTCCTCCTCCTGCTGCTGAATTTACCTCCTGCTGTCTGTGTGTTTCCACTGCCAGGGAGCACATACAATGGCGCTTCCAACATGCGTGCGCCACCAGCTATTTGTTACGCTCAAAAATAGCTGCATTTCTGTAAAAAAAAAATTTGAAAAGAGAAATAAGAGAAAAAGAAGACGATATAAATAAGTGAAGAAGAAGACGATATAGAAGAAGATGAAGAAGATGAAGAAGAAGAAGATGAAGATGATGAAGAAGAAGAAGATGAAGAAGAAGAAGATGAAGATGATGAAGAAGAAGAAGATGAAGAAGAAGATGAAGATGATGAAGAAGAAGAAGATGAAGAAGATGAAGAAGATGAAGATGAAGAAGAAGAAGATGATGAAGAAGAAGAAGAAGATGAAGAAGAAGATGAAGAAGATGAAGAAGAAGAAGAAGAAGAAGAAGATGAAGAAGATGAAGAAGATGAAGAAGAAGAAGGTGAAGATGATGAAGAAGAAGAAGATGAAGAAGAAGATGAAGATGATGAAGAAGAAGAAGATGAAGAAGATGAAGAAGATGAAGATGATGAAGAAGATGAAGAAGAAGAAGAAGATGAAGAAGTTGAAGATGAAGTAGATGTAGAAGAAGAAGAAGAAGAAGATGAAGAAGATGAAGAAGATGAAGAAGAAGATGAAGAAGTTGAAGAAAAAGAAGATGAAGAAGAAGAAGATGATGATGAAGAAGATGAAGAAGAAGAAGAAGAAGAAGATGAAGAAGATGAAGATGAAGAAGATGAAGAAGAAGAAGATGAAGATGATGAAGAAGAAGAAGATGAAGAAGAAGATGAAGATGATGAAGAAGAAGAAGATGAAGAAGAAGAAGATGAAGAAGAAGAAGATGAAGAAGAAGAAGATGATGATGAAGAAGATGAAGAAGATGAAGAAGATGAAGAAGAAGAAGAAGAAGATGAAGAAGTTGAAGATGAAGTAGATGTAGAAGAAGAAGAAGAAGAAGATGAAGAAGATGAAGAAGAAGATGAAGAAGAAGATGAAGAAGATGAAGAAAAAGAAGATGAAGAAGAAGAAGATGATGATGAAGAAGATGAAGAAGAAGAAGAAGAAGACAATATAAAAGAAGAAGATATAGAAGAAGATATAGAAGAAGAAGATATAGAAGAAGAAGATATAGAAGAAGAAGAAGAAGATATAGAAGATAAAGAAGAAGAAGAAGAAGTATATACAGTACTGAACAAATTTCTGGACACAACTTCTCTTTTCAACTTTTTTTTTTTAAAGGAACATCCCCACATAATCACTTGCTGTTGTTACTTGGAAAAAAAGAGGTTTCTTGCATCATTCACCCTCAAAACAAGTGTTGGAAGCTATTTAAGGCCATTTCGAATAGTCAGCTCGAATAATGAGCTCGAATACCGACTCGAATAGTGAGCTCGAATTCCGAGGTCGAATCGAATAGTAAAAATTATTCGACTCGAATATTCGACTGATCTCGAATAATTTACTATTCGAATTCGACCTAACTCGAATTTTGAAAAGGGGTATTTGAGCACCACTAGTATACTCTAACGGAACATGTGCCCAGTGATTTTTCAGTGCTGGCTGCTGTTACAAGCTGCTGTAACATGAGCCTGTAACATCTGACTGTGAAAGCAGCCTTAGGGCGTGATAGGGAAATGAACCCAAGGTAGTGCAGTGGGGAGAAGAGGCAGCCCCAGAATGCTTTGCAGTATCTATTATGCGTCCTGCCAGCCTCCTTCAGAGCTTGGGAATAACCAGCCTTGCTGTTCAGCACACATCATAGTAAGAGAGATTTTTAACTTCAGTATTGCCTTTTTGGCTTCCTTCTAAACTGTTTAACACAACAGAATAGAGGTTTAAATTAGCTTTTGCAGCCTGACAGTTACTCTTTAAATATAAAATAAAACTGTGGGATATCTAAAAAAAAAGTAATTTTTACGAGGAGACGAAAAGATACAATTGTTTTTCTCTTCAGTTTATTTTCACCTCGGATGTCCTTTAAAGGGAACCAGAGATGAAGCACCCTCTTGTACTTTACATTATAAATCAGTGGGAACATGACAGTAAACACCTAATTTGCTCTTTGTTTCATTGTTCTCTGTTTAATCTGACTGTTATCACCTCTGATAAGAATCCCTGACTGAGCACTCAGTCTAGCTTTGCTACAGAAAGATTATAGCTGAGTCTGTCTTCTCTGGTGTCTTTTCAAGCCCAAGCCTGTCCCCTTGTGGCTCTGCTATAATGACTCAGCTATAATTATTCCCTGCAAAGCCAGACTGAATGCTCAGTCCGGGATTCTTATCACAGCTGATAACAGACACTTTTAGCAGTGAGAATGAAACAGAGAGCAGAGTAGGTGTTTTCTCCAATGTTCTTACTGATATATATGGTAAAATACACAAGGGTGCTTTGTCTCTGGCTCCCTTTAAACACAAACTCTAAAAGCGTGTGTCATGTCACAGACGCTCCCTACGTGCAAACAGCCAGCGAGCACGTGGGGCGCCAATGAGGGAGAAGAATGCGGACACTCGTTGGGGGACAGCGGACAGGTAAAGCAATGCATGGGCACCGGGATTGAGCTGGAAGAATTATACCATCTAACATTTGGAGGGATGTTGCTGGGGATAACAAGGCGGTATATGGAGGCTGCCATATTGATTTTCTTTTGCACAATACCAGTTGCCTGTCAACCTGCTGACCTTTCATGCATCAGTAGTGTCTGAATCACACACCTGAAACAAGCATGCAGCAAATTCCGTCCAACTTAAGTCAAACATCTGATTTGCACTAAAATGTTTAAAGAGACTCCGTAACAAAAATTGCATCCTGTTTTTTATCATCCTACAAGTTCCAAAAGCTATTCTAATCTGTTCTGGCTTAAGCTGGCCATACACTGGCCCGATTTGTGCCCGTTTCGACAGCAGATTCGATCACTGGGATCGAATCTGCTGCCAATCGTTCACGCTACACGCCGAATTTCGATCCATTTCGTCCGATCCCGTCGATCGCGCCGTGCGGAAAATAACCGTCGATCGCCCGCGGGAAAACAACGCATCGCTAGCGGCGTTCGAGTGCCCGACGACCGACGCAATAGAGCCCGCATACATTACCTGCTCCGCCGCCGCGACTCCAGTCTCCCGGTCACCGCTGCTCTGTCTGCGCTCTGGTCTCCAGGTCCGGCATGCCTCACTTCTTCTAGCCCGGCAGGAAGTTTAAACAGTAGAGCGCCCTCTACTGTTTAAACTTCCTGCCGGGCTAGAAGAAGTGAGGCATGCCGGACCTAGAGACCAGAGCGCAGACAGAGCAGCGGTGACCGGGGGACTGGAGTCGCGCCGGCGGAGCAGGTAATGTATGCGGGCGGGCGGAGCAGCAGCAGCAGCACCACCACAACAGATTGTGAACGGTTTTAGGCTGAAATCGGTTCACAATCTGTTTGCTGTAAAGGTAGCCATACGATCCCTCTCTGATCAGATTCGATCAGAGAGGGATCTATCTGTTGGTGGAATCTGATGGCAAATCGACCAGTGTATGGCCACCTTTACTGCAGCACTTTATACTATCACTGTCTCTGTAATAAATCAATGTATCTTTCACCTGTCAAGACTTTTAAGCCTGTGTCTGGAAGGCTGCCAAGTTCTCCAGTGTTGTGGTTCTGCTATGAACTCCCCCTTACCGGCCCCTCTCTGCACACTGCCTGTGTGCTATTTAGGATTAGAGCAGCTTCTCTCTTCTCTCTTATCTTTTACAAGCTGGATAAATCGTCCTCTGAGCTGGCTGGGCTTTCACATACTGAGGAATTACAAACAAGGGCAAAGCTGTTTGCAGGAAGAAAAGAGCAGCCTGAAACTTCAGTGCATGAGAACAGGGGGAAAAACACACAAATGATCTTTTGAGATTCAAAAGGAAGGCTGTATACAGCCTGCTTGTGTATGGATGAATTTTTCTATGTGTGGACATACTGTACATCAACCTACTTCCTGTTTTGGTGGCCATTTTGTTTGTTTACAAACAAACTTTTTAAAACTGTTTTTAACCACTTTTAATGCGGCGAGGAGCGGTGAAATTGTGACAGAGGGTAATAGGAGATGTCCCCTAATGCACTGGTATGTTTACTTTTGAGCGATTTTAACAATACAGATTCTCTTTAAGGGCTCGGCCTCTGACACAGGAGACCAGGGTTTGAAACTTGGCTCTGCCTGTTCCGTAAGCCAGCACCTGTTCAGTAGGAGACCTTTGGCATGTCTCCCTAACACTACTACTGCCCTAGTGGTTGCTGCTCTGGCGGTTGCTGCTCTGGCGCTTTGAGTCCGCCAGGAGAAAAGCGCAATATAAATGTTATTTGTCTTGTCTTGACTTACATTGTATATTTATAGATATAAGAGAACAATGTCCAATTTTCCAGCATCATTAATTGACTGCCACAATCAAGCAACAAAGAACAGGCCTTTGTGTCTGAACAACAACGTCCAAACAGCACTTGAAGCAAGTGTTCTTCTTTTTGACAGTTTTCTGTTGCTATTGTGCACGTCCCACGTGCAAGGCAAGAAACAAAAGGTACTTGTTCATGCCTATCTGAGCCAGGAGAGTATTCAGAATCCCATCTTGCTGTGTGAAGTCTCCACAATGGACACTTAAGCTCAATCAGCCTTTTCAAACCCTTGCATTTCAGCAATTATCATAAGTATTTTTTTCTTTTTGTAAATGTAAAACTTCTCAGCTGGCCATCAGATGAAGCGTCGTAACATTTAACTTCCCTTTTCATGCTATCAATGCTTTTTTGTTACACAGAAACTCACCCATAGGTGCTCTACGACGGAACCTAGGCAGAAAAATAATTTTCTGAAGCCCTCCTCCTTTTATGGAAAACTTGCACAATAAATGTGACCCAAAAAAACTTGAAAAAATGAACAATAATAGGCAAATTGATTTTAGATATTTAAAGGGGCACTATGGCGAACAACTGTAAAATTTAAAATATGTGCAAACATATATAAATAAGAAGTACGTTTTTCCTGAGTAAAATGAGCCATAAATTACTTTTCTCCTATGTTGCTGTCACTTACAGTAAGTAGTAGAAATCTGACAGAAGTGACAGGTTTTGGACTAGTCCATCTCTTCATAGGGGATTCTCAGCAAGGCTTTTATTCTTTATAAAGATATTCCGTAAAAAGCATTTAAACAATGATGCTGGCCAGCTTCCCAGCTCACTACACAGGTTTTTGGCAGTTGGACAGAGCAACTGCCATTCACTAAGTGCTTTTGAAATAATTAATCCCTGAGAATCCCCCATGAAGAGATGGACTAGTCCAAAACCTTTCACTTATGTCAGATTTCTACTACCTACTGTAAGTGACAGCAACATAGGAGAAAAGTAATTTATGGCTCATTTTACTCTGGAAGAAACACAAGTTTTATTCGTATATGTTTGCACATATTTTAAATTTTACAATTATCGCCATAGTGCCCCTTTAAATGTTGCATGAGGTATTGAGACAGGTCAACCTTGAAATGACTGGATGGAATGGATCCTCAGGTGCTCTGCCTTAAAGTACACCTGTAACAGAAAAAAACCAAAAAACAAAAACAGTCCCTATGGGGTTCTTACCTTGGGTGGGGGAAGTCTCAAGATCCTAATGAGGCTTCCCCCGTAGTCTGTCGCGTTGGGGATCCAGCACTTGCTCCCCCTGACAAGCGCCTACAAGTATTGTGCTGGCGCAGCAGCGTGCAGCAATATGTACCCTCAGTGCTCCATCGCAGTAGCTGCTTTCCGATGAGTTTCGGCGGAAATAGCCGAGCCTGATCAGATCCGCTCTACTGCGCAGGCGCCAAACCCGATGGGGCTCGGCTGTTTCCACCAGAGGATGATCGAAAAGCTTCTACTGCGCCTGAGCCCAAAAGGTCAATATTGCCGTACGTGGAGATCGGGGGCTTTCTACGGGGGGCTTTCACGAGGCTGAAGAGGATGGGGGAAGCCTTGTTAGGATCCAGAGATTTCCCCCGCCTGAGGTAATCACCCCAATAGGGGCTGTTTTTTTTTTCATTACAGATTTCCTTCAAAGAGAAACTCTGGCCAAGAATTGAACTTTATCCCAATCAGTAGCTGATACCCCCTTTTACATGAGAAATCTATTCCTTTTCACAAACAGACCATCAGGGGGCTCTGCATGGCTGATATTGTGGTGAAACCCCTCCCACAAGAAGCTCTGAGTACCGAGGTACTTCTGGCAATTTCCTGTCTGTGAACCTTGTTGCATTGTGGGAAATAGCTGTTTACAACAGTTTCCAACTGCCAAAACAGCAAGCAGCAGCTACATCACCTGCCCACAGTAGAAATGTCACCATGTGATAAATGTCAGATTATAAATCAGGGATTTCAAATATTTTACAATGGGCAAACACTGACTAAATCATTTATACATAATTATTGTAAAAATGAATCACTTTTGGTATTACATTATTTTCCTTGGAATTCCTCTTTTAAGAAAACCTGAACTGAAAATTAAAAGTCAAAATAAGCATACACAAGTCATACTTGCCTTCCATGTAATCTACTCCTCAGTGACTTTCTCCTGTCCCGCATCCTATTTGTTCACTGTGATCAAGGGAATTTTCCTCCTCCATTTTGAAAATGGCCATTACCTATAACAGCTTTCTGGTCAGCACACAGTTAAACTGTAACATCGCCCACTTGAGCCATAGGGAAACATGGGCATTACCTGGTACATCAATTTTGCTCTCAGCTATAACTGACAGCAACTGATATTTTACTGGCAGCAACTGATATATTTCAGATCTGACAAAATATTCTCAGAACTGGAAGGGATTATTGTCAGAAGAAAATGGTGAGCTTCTGAGAGGAACTGATGGCAAGGTAACTGTGTAATGTTCATTTGAAGTTACCTCATGTGTTTATTTTAAATATTTTTACTCAGTACAGGTTCTCTTTAAAGGACAACTGAAGTAAGAGGTATATGGAGGCTGCCATAGCCATGCTGATCGATTTGGCTGCAGTAGTGTCTGAATCACACAAGCAACAAGCATGCAGCTAATCAGTCAGATTTGATAAAAAAAAGTCAGAAACACCTGATCTGCTGCATGCTTGTTCAGGGTCTATAGCTAAAAGTATTAGAGGCAGAGAATCAGCAGGATAGCCAGGCAACTGGTATTGCTTAACAGGAAATAAATATGGCAGCCTCCATATACCTCTCACTTCAGTTGTTCTTTAAGCTGCCCATACATCTGGCGATATTTGAGCAGATCGACCATGAGACAGATCTCTCTCTGATCAAATCCAGTCAGAGAGATCTGTTGCCTGCCAATACACTGCAGACTGATTTCCAATCGATTGCAGCTTGAAGCACCCCTAGGTCAATCTTCTTGTTGGTCTCTTTCTACAGGCAGCAGTCCACCCCCCCCCCCCCCCCCCATTCCATGTACTATCCATGTACAGCAGCCTCTCTCTTTCCTGTACAGCTGTCTTGGGCGGCAGCACTCTTCTGTGCTGCTCCACATATGCAACCCTTCTTCCATGTCCAGAGTAGTGTTGGGCGAACAGTGTTCGCCACTGTTCGGGTTCTGCAGAACATCACCCTGTTCGGGTGATGTTCGAGTTCGGCCGAACACCTGATGGTGTTCGGCCTTTTCAGTTCGGGTTCGCCCGAACTACTCAATGCCCGCCGAACAGGGCCGAACAGGGCCCTGTTCTCCCGAATACGCCCCCCCTATGGGGTCGCAGGCATAAGGGGGGAGCATGCCCCGATCGCGGGGGGGGGGGGGGGGCGGAAATTCCCCCCACCCCCTCCGCTAGCGCTCCCCCCTCTGCCCGCTTCCCCATAAAAAAAAGTTTGTTGAAAGTTAATAGTACCGGTGGCTGGCTCAGTGCAGTGGCTGGCTGGCAGTGGTGTGAGTGAGGAGGAGGAGTCCGACTAGGACGCATTGAGGCCGGGCAGCGGGCGGTTCAGCGGTAGTACCCTTGTGGTACTTTCGCCCTTTCTCTGACCTCACGTCCTCTACGTGATGACGCATGCGAGGGTACGCACGCGTACCCTTGTATGCGTCATCACGTAGAGGACGTGAGGTCAGAGAAAGGGCGGAAGTACCACAAGGGTACTACCGCTGAACCGCCCGCTGCCTGGCCTCAACGCGTCCTAGTCGGACTCCTCCTCCTCACGCACACCACTGCCAGCCAGCCAGCCACTGAGCCAGCCACCGGTACTATTAACTTTCAACAAACTTTTTTTATGGGGAAGCGGGCAGAGGGGGGAGCGCTAGCGGAGGGGGTGGGGGGAATTTCCGACCCCCCCCCCCCCCCGCAATCGGGGCATGCTCCCCCTTATGCCTGTGACCCCATAGGGGGGCCGTATTGCGGCATGTTCGGGTCCCCATTGACTTCCATTGAGTTCGGGGTTCGGGCCGAACATGCCGAACATCTGGCCCATGTTCGGCCTGAACCCGAACATCCAGGTGTTCGCCCAACACTAGTCCAGATGCCCCCTTGCAGGACCGGTTGAAGCAACAATGGGGCCCCAGGGCAATATAAACCTGCCCCCCCCCCCCCAACAGATACCCCGGAGCAAAAATTGGCATTAAGGGACCTTTTTTGCAGCTGGTATAGTCAGGGTTTGAAGCCCCAATCGGTCGGAGCTCCACATTCTGGCTACCCCAGCCTGCATGGGGGACAAGGGGTTAAAAAGTTTCAGGACGGGGGAACCCACATAATTTTAAAAAAAAATTCCCACGCTCTAAACATAAAAATAAAAATTGGGAAAATAGGAAAAAAATGCCAGAGATCTTCATACAACCATATTGCGGCTGTATAGCGATCCCTGGCCAAAGCGATGCGGCTGCGTATGGACCCCCTGGAAACCCTGTCAGTAAATTTATTGCTCTTTCTTTTGATACATGTTAAATTACACTACCGTTAGGTACTAAAAGTGACATTTACCGCATTTAAAGGTATACTTTTTTCCTTCGAAACTTTAAAATCGATTTTTTCAAAAACTATAAGGTCTTTTTGAAAAATTGTTTTTTCCTCTTATTCCCAATGATCTCCTTAACATATCCTGCAAATTTAGGGTTTCTAGCATTTAAGGTGGATTTGCTATTAACCATTAAAATCAGCTGGTTTTTAATTGTGTATTTTTTTTCCTTTGAAACTTTAAAATCGATTTTCTCAGGAACTATAAGGTCGATTTGAAAAAAAATGTTTTCCTCTTGTAGCCACTGGGGGCCCCTACAAGCTCTGGGGCCCTGGGGCAGCTGCCTCCTTTGCCTCTATGGTAGCGTCGGCCCTGCCCCCTTGAGCTGCAGCTACCTAAGGCCCAAGCCTTTGTGCCCTTTCCAGAAATCCAACCCTGGACATCTGTAGCGGCCAAATGCTGGAGCTATAATGTGTATCTGCTGGATTCCTGCATGCTGAGCTGGGATCTCTTATTCTAGGTATGTAAGAACATTCCTGTACCCATGCTACTACATGGCAGAGGGTAAGTTTTGTTTTTTGTTTTTTTTCTTAACATGAACCTGTGACCAACAACACAAAAGGTTTTATACTCACCTGGAGCTTCCTCTAGCCCCCTGTAGTCTGTGGGATCCCTCAGTGTCTGTCTGGTCATATCTGTTCCGTGTCTGGGAGCTCCAAAAAAGACCCCAACTATGCCAGTCGGGGGGAAAACTGTTCATGCACAGCCCTGGCCACGGGCCCTTGGTTTCACTCCCATGCACAGTTACACGCCTTAAAGAGGAACTCCAGCCTAAACAAACATACTGTCATTAAGTTACATTAGTTATGTTAAAAGAGATAGGTATTATAATCTCTTACCCACCCTGTTTTAAAAGAACAGGCAAATGTTTGATTTCATGAGGGCAGCCATCTTTTTGGTTGAAAGGAGGCGACAGGGAGCATGAGACACAGTTCCAACTGTCCTGTGTGCTGATCACCCCTCCCAGTTGCTAGGCAATGTGAATAACAACATAGGAAATCCCACCATGCTTTGCACAGCTTTAGGAAAAAAAAGCCCAGGCAGTATTCTTTGATGGGTGGATCTTAGCTAAAAATGCAGCTAGAAATGATGCTTTGGTAAGAAAAACAAAGTTCTGATGCTGTGAAACTGTTAAAGAAACACCAAGCGTTTTCAGTTCTGCTGAGTAGATTTTTAGTCCGGAGGTTCACTTTAACGAACTGTGCAGGTGCAGAATGCTCCCAACTAAGGGAGCAAAATCAAGGAGGCGGGCAGC